>NC_079197.1:192247974-192262007 GCF_029499605.1 Hyla sarda | reverse complement strand
ATAGAGGACATAGTGTTATATATATATATAGAGGACATAGTGTTATATATATATATATATATATAGGACATAGTGTTATATAGAGGACATAGTGTTATATATATATATATATATATATATATATATATATATATATATATATATATATAGAGGACATAGTGTTATATATATATATATATATAGAGGACATAGTGTTATATATATATATATATATATATAGAGGACATAGTGTTATATAGAGGACATAGTGTTATATATATATATATATAGAGGACATAGTGTTATATATATATATATATAGAGGACATAGTGTTATATATATATAGAGGACATAGTGTTATATATATATATATATAGAGGACATAGTGTTATATATATATTTATATATATATATATAGAGGACATAGTGTTATATAGAGGACATAGTGTTTATATATATATATATATATATATATATATATATATATATATATAACACTATGTCCTCTATATATATAACACTATGTCCTCTATATATATAACACTATGTCATATATATATATATATATATATATATATATATATATATATATATATAGAGGACATAGTGTTATATAGAGGACATAGTGTTATATATATATATATATATATATATAGAGGACATAGTGTTATATATATATATATATATATATATATATAGAGGACATAGTGTTATATATATAGAGGACATAGTGTTATATATATAGAGGACATAGTGTTATATATATAGAGGACATAGTGTTATATATATATATAGAGGACATAGTGTTATATATATATAGAGGACATAGTGTTATATATATATATATAGAGGACATAGTGTTATATATATAGAGGACATAGTGTTATATATATAGAGGACATAGTGTTATATATATATATATATATATATAGAGGACATAGTGTTATATATATATATATAGAGGACATAGTGTTATATATATAGAGGACATAGTGTTATATATATATAGAGGACATAGTGTTATATATATAGAGGACATAGTGTTATATATATAGAGGACATAGTGTTATATATATAGAGGACATAGTGTTATATATATATATATATATATATATATATATAGAGGACATAGTGTTATATATATATATATAGAGGACATAGTGTTATATATATATATATAGAGGACATAGTGTTATATATATAGAGGACATAGTGTTATATATATATATATATATATATATATATATATATAGAGGACATAGTGTTATATATATATAGAGGACATAGTGTTATATATATAGAGGACATAGTGTTATATATATAGAGGACATAGTGTTATATATATATAGAGGACATAGTGTTATATATATATATATAGAGGACATAGTGTTATATATATATATAGAGGACATAGTGTTATATATATATATAGAGGACATAGTGTTATATATATAGAGGACATAGTGTTATATATATAGAGGACATAGTGTTATATATATAGAGGACATAGTGTTATATATATAGAGGACATAGTGTTATATAGAGGACATAGTGTTATATATATATATAGAGGACATAGTGTTATATATATAGAGGACATAGTGTTATATATATATATATATATATATATATATATAGAGGACATAGTGTTATATAGAGGACATAGTGTTTATATATATATATATATATATATATATAGAGGACATAGTGTTATATATATAGAGGACATAGTGTTATATATATAGAGGACATAGTGTTATATATATAGAGGACATAGTGTTTTATATATATAGAGGACATAGTGTTATATATATAGAGGACATAGTGTTATATATATAGAGGACATAGTGTTATATATATAGAGGACATAGTGTTATATAGAGGACATAGTGTTATATAGAGGACATAGTGTTATATATATATAGAGGACATAGTGTTTTATATATATATATAGAGGACATAGTGTTTTATATATATAGAGGACATAGTGTTATATATATATAGAGGACATAGTGTTATATATATATATAGAGGACATAGTGTTATATATATATATATAGAGGACATAGTGTTATATATATATAGAGGACATAGTGTTATATATATATAGAGGACATAGTGTTATATATATATATAGAGGACATAGTGTTATATATATATATATAGAGGACATAGTGTTATATATATATATATAGAGGACATAGTGTTATATATATAGAGGACATAGTGTTATATATATATAGAGGACATAGTGTTATATATATATATATATAGAGGACATAGTGTTATATATATATATAGAGGACATAGTGTTATATATATATATAGAGGACATAGTGTTATATATATATATAGAGGACATAGTGTTATATATATATATAGAGGACATAGTGTTATATATATATATATATATATATATATATATATATAGAGGACATAGTGTTATATATATATATATATATATATATATATAGAGGACATAGTGTTATATAGAGGACATAGTGTTTATATATATATATATATATAGAGGACATAGTGTTATATATATATATATATATATATATATATATATATATATAGAGGACATAGTGTTATATATATAGAGGACATAGTGTTTTATATATATAGAGGACATAGTGTTATATATATAGAGGACATAGTGTTTTATATATATAGAGGACATAGTGTTATATATATATATATATATAGAGGACATAGTGTTATATATATAGAGGACATAGTGTTTTATATATATAGAGGACATAGTGTTATATATATATATATATATAGAGGACATAGTGTTATATATATATAGGACATAGTGTTATATAGAGGACATAGTGTTATATATATATAGAGGACATAGTGTTATATATATAGAGGACATAATGTTATATATATATAGAGGACATAATGTTATATATATAGAGGACATAGTGTTATATATATAGAGGACATAGTGTTATATATATATAGAGAACATAGTGTTATATATATATAGAGGACATAGTGTTATATATATATAGAGGACATAATGTTATATATATATAGAGAACATAGTGTTATATATATATAGAGGACATAATGTTATATATATATATAGAGGACATAGTGTTATATATATATAGAGGACATAGTGTTATATATATATAGAGGACATAATGTTATATATATATAGAGGACATAGTGTTATATATATAGAGGACATAGTGTTATATATATATAGAGAACATAGTGTTATATATATATAGAGGACATAGTGTTATATAGAGGACATAGTGTTATATATATAGAGGACATAGTGTTATATATATATAGAGGACATAATGTTATATATATATAGAGGACATAATGTTATATATATAGAGGACATAGTGTTATATATATATATAGAGAACATAGTGTTATATATATATAGAGGACATAGTGTTATATATATATATAGAGGACATAGTGTTATATATATATATATATATATAGAGGACATAGTGTTATATATATATATATATAGAGGACATAGTGTTATATATATATAGAGGACATAGTGTTATATATATAGAGGACATAGTGTTATATATATAGAGGACATAGTGTTATATATATATATAGAGGACATAGTGTTATATATATAGAGGACATAGTGTTATATATATAGAGGACATAGTGTTATATATATAGAGGACATAGTGTTATATATATAGAGGACATAGTGTTATATATATAGAGGACATAGTGTTATATATATATATATATAGAGGACATAGTGTTATATATATATATATATATATATATATAGAGGACATAGTGTTATATATATATATATAGAGGACATAGTGTTATATATATAGAGGACATAGTGTTATATATATATATATATATATATATATATATAGAGGACATAGTGTTATATATATATAGAGGACATAGTGTTATATAGAGGACATAGTGTTATATATATATAGAGGACATAGTGTTATATATATATAGAGGACATAGTGTTATATATATATATATATAGAGGACATAGTGTTATATATATATATAGAGGACATAGTGTTATATATATATATATAGAGGACATAGTGTTATATATATATATATAGAGGACATAGTGTTATATATATATATATATATAGAGGACATAGTGTTATATATATATAGAGGACATAGTGTTATATATATATATATATATATATATAGAGGACATAGTGTTATATATATATTTATATATATATATATATAGAGGACATAGTGTTATATAGAGGACATAGTGTTTATATATATATATATATATATATATATATATATAACACTATGTCCTCTATATATATAACACTATGTCCTCTATATATATAACACTATGTCCTCTATATATATATAACACTATGTCATATATATATATATATATATATATATATATATATATATATATATATATATATAGAGGACATAGTGTTATATAGAGGACATAGTGTTTTATATATATATATATATATATATATATATAGAGGACATAGTGTTATATATATATATAGAGGACATAGTGTTATATATATAGAGGACATAGTGTTATATATATAGAGGACATAGTGTTATATATATATATATATATATATATATATATATATATAGAGGACATAGTGTTATATATATATATATATATAGAGGACATAGTGTTATATATATATATATATATAGAGGACATAGTGTTATATATATATATATATATAGAGGACATAGTGTTATATATATATATATATAGAGGACATAGTGTTATATATATAGAGGACATAGTGTTATATATATATAGAGGACATAGTGTTATATATATAGAGGACATAGTGTTATATATATATAGAGGACATAGTGTTATATATATATAGAGGACATAGTGTTATATATATATATAGAGGACATAGTGTTATATATATATATAGAGGACATAGTGTTATATATATATATAGAGGACATAGTGTTATATATATATATATATATATATATATATATATATATAGAGGACATAGTGTTATATATATATATATATATATATATATATATATATATATATATATAGAGGACATAGTGTTATATAGAGGACATAGTGTTTATATATATATATATATAGAGGACATAGTGTTATATATATATATATATATATATATATATATATAGAGGACATAGTGTTATATATATAGAGGACATAGTGTTTTATATATATAGAGGACATAGTGTTATATATATATATATATATATATATATATATATATATATAGAGAGGACATAGTGTTATATATATATATATAGAGGACATAGTGTTATATATATAGAGGACATAGTGTTATATATATATATATAGAGGACATAGTGTTATATATATAGAGGACATAGTGTTATATATATATATAGAGGACATAGTGTTATATATATATATATAGAGGACATAGTGTTATATATATATATATATAGAGGACATAGTGTTATATATATATATATAGAGGACATAGTGTTATATATATAGAGGACATAGTGTTATATATATATAGAGGACATAGTGTTATATATATATATAGAGGACATAGTGTTATATATATATATAGAGGACATAGTGTTATATATATATATATAGAGGACATAGTGTTATATATATATATATATATATATAGAGGACATAGTGTTATATATATATATATATAGAGGACATAGTGTTATATATATATATAGAGGACATAGTGTTATATAGAGGACATAGTGTTATATATATATATATATATATATATATAGAGGACATAGTGTTATATAGAGGACATAGTGTTTATATATATATAGAGGACATAGTGTTATATATATAGAGGACATAGTGTTTTATATATATAGAGGACATAGTGTTTTATATATATATATATATATATATATATATATATATATAGAGGACATAGTGTTATATATATATATATATATATATAGAGGACATAGTGTTATATATATATAGAGGACATAGTGTTATATATATAGAGGACATAGTGTTATATATATAGAGGACATAGTGTTATATATATAGAGGACATAGTGTTATATATATAGAGGACATAGTGTTATATATATAGAGGACATAGTGTTTTATATATATATATATATAGAGGACATAGTGTTATATATATATATATATATATAGAGGACATAGTGTTATATATATATAGAGGACATAGTGTTATATATATATATAGAGGACATAGTGTTATATATATATATAGAGGACATAGTGTTATATATATAGAGGACATAGTGTTATATATATAGAGGACATAGTGTTATATATATAGAGGACATAGTGTTATATATATATATAGAGGACATAGTGTTATATATATATAGAGGACATAGTGTTATATATATATAGAGGACATAGTGTTATATATATATAGAGGACATAGTGTTATATAGAGGACATAGTGTTATATATATGGAAAGGCCTGCGCAGCTGGCCTGTAATTGTGGGAGGAGCGGGATGACCATAAAACTCACGGCTCTCCTCCCTTCAATGACGCCGTGGGTTCTTCGCTTGAGGGTGTCACGTGATGTCGGCAGGAGGCGGAGTCTCGTTCCCACCGGTCAGCTGACTGCACGAGTCAGCTGACAGGAAGGTCGCTTCAGCCGGCATGGTGGTGGTAAGTGGCCGTGGCTGACCGGGGGTAACGCTGGCTGTTCCCGGACTCTGGAGGTGAGTCGGAGTTCAGGGAAACCCTTGGTCAGCCCGGCCCCCAGGTTATTGTATTACATATCGGCATTCGGCATTCGCCGGTAGCATTTTACGGTTTTCGGCTGTATATGATTACTTACGGCTTGCTGCGCATGTATATGGCTAATTTGTTATGCGAACAGCCTCCTACACATGTATATCATTACCGCACTATGTGAACAGCCTCCTACACATGTATATCATTACTGCACTATATGATCAGTCTCCTGCACATGTATATCATTACCGCACTATGTGATCAGTCTCCTACACATGTATATCATTACCGCACTATGTGATCAGTCTCCTGCACATGTATATCATTACCGCACTATGTGATCAGTCTCCTGCACATGTATATCATTACCGCACTAGGTGATCAGTCTCCTGCACATGTATATCATTACTGCACTATATGATCAGTCTCCTGCACATGTATATCATTACTGCACTATGTGATCAGTCTCCTGCACATGTATACCATTACTGCACTATATGATCAGTCTCCTGCACATGTATATCATTACTGCACTATGTGATCAGTCTCCTGCACATGTATATCATTACTGCACTATGTGATCAGTCTCCTGCACATGTATACCATTACTGCACTATATGATCAGTCTCCTGCACATGTATATCATTACTGCACTATATGATCAGTCTCCTGCACATGTATACCATTACCGCACTAGGTGATCAGTCTCCTGCACATGTATAACATTACTGCACTATATGATCAGTCTCCTGCACATGTATATCATTACCGCACTAGGTGATCAGTCTCCTGCACATGTATATCATTACTGCACTATGTGATCAGTCTCCTGCACATGTATATCATTACTGCACTATGTGATCAGTCTCCTGCACATGTATACCATTACTGCACTATATGATCAGTCTCCTGCACATGTATATCATTACTGCACTATGTGATCAGTCTCCTGCACATGTATATCATTACTGCACTATGTGATCAGTCTCCTGCACATGTATACCATTACTGCACTATATGATCAGTCTCCTGCACATGTATATCATTACTGCACTATATGATCAGTCTCCTGCACATGTATACCATTACCGCACTAGGTGATCAGTCTCCTGCACATGTATAACATTACTGCACTATATGATCAGTCTCCTGCACATGTATATCATTACTGCACTATATGATCAGTCTCCTGCACATGTATATCATTACCGCACTATATGATCAGTCTCCTGCACATGTATATCATTACTGCACTATGTGATCAGTCTCCTGCACATGTATATCATTACCGCACTATGTGAACAGTCTCCTGCACATGTATATCATTACCGCACTATGTGATCAGTCTCCTGCACGTGTATACCATTACCGCACTATATGATCAGTCTCCTGCACATGTATATCATTACCGCTCTATGTGATCAGTCTCCTGCACGTGTATACCATTACCGCACTATATGATCAGTCTCCTGCACATGTATATCATTACCGCTCTATGTGAACGGCTTGCTGCACATGTATACGATTACTTTGTTATGTGTTCAGCCTCCTGCTCGTGCATTTCATTGCCGCGCCATGTGAACGGCTTGCTGCGCATGTATACGATTACTGCATTGTGTGAACAGTCTCCTGCACATGTATATCATTACCGCACTATGTGTTAGGCTTCTTGCACATGTTTATCATTACTGCACTATGTGAACAGTCTCCTGCACATGTATATCATTACTGCACTATATGATCAGTCTCTTGCACATGTATATCATTACTGCACTATGTGAACAGTCTCCTGCACATGTATATCATTACTGCACTATGTGATCAGTCTCCTGCACATGTATATCATTACTGCACTATATGATCAGTCTCCTGCACATGTATATCATTACCGCACTATATGATCAGTCTCCTGCACATGTATATCATTACTGCACTATGTGATCAGTCTCCTGCACGAGCATATCATTACCGCACTATGTGATCAGTCTCCTGCACATGTATATCATTACTGCACTATATGATCAGTCTCCTGCACATGTATATCATTACCGCACTATGTGATCAGTCTCCTGCACATGTATATCATTACCGCACTATGTGATCAGTCTCCTGCACATGTATATCATTACTGCACTATATGATCAGTCTCCTGCACATGTATATCATTACTGCACTATATGATCAGTCTCCTGCACATGTATATCATTACTGCACTATGTGATCAGTCTCCTGCACATGTATATCATTACTGCACTATGTGATCAGTCTCCTGCACATGTATATCATTACTGCACTATATGATCAGTCTCCTGCACATGTATATCATTACCGCTCTATGTGATCAGTCTCCTGCACATGTATATCATTACTGCACTATGTGATCAGTCTCCTGCACATGTATATCATTACTGCACTATGTGAACAGTCTCCTGCACATGTATAACATTGCCGCTCTTTGTGAACAGTCTCCTGCACATGTATATCATTACTGCACTATATGATCAGTCTCCTGCACATGTATATCATTACTGCACTATATGATCAGTCTCCTGCACATGTATAACATTACCGCACTATATGATCAGTCTCCTGCACATGTATATCATTACCGCACTATATGATCAGTCTCCTGCACATGTATATCATTACCGCACTATATGATCAGTCTCCTGCACATGTATATCATTACCGCACTATATGATCAGTCTCCTGCACATGTATATCATTACTGCACTATATGATCAGTCTCCTGCACATGTATATCATTACTGCACTATATGATCAGTCTCCTGCACATGTATATCATTACTGCACTATGTGATCAGTCTCCTGCACATGTATATCATTACTGCACTATATGATCAGTCTCCTGCACATGTATATCATTACCGCACTATGTGATCAGTCTCCTGCACGTGTATATCATTACTGCACTATATGATCAGTCTCCTGCACATGTATATCATTACTGCACTATGTGATCAGTCTCCTGCACATGTATATCATTACTGCACTATGTGATCAGTCTTCTGCACATGTATATCATTACCGCACTATGTGATCAGTCTCCTGCACATGTATATCATTACTGCACTATGTGATCAGTCTCCTGCACATATATATCATTACCGCACTATATGAACAGTCTCCTGCACATGTATATCATTACCGCACTATGTGATCAGTCTCCTGCACATGTATATCATTACTGCACTATGTGATCAGTCTCCTGCACATATATATCATTACCGCACTATATGAACAGTCTCCTGCACATGTATATCATTACTGCACTATATGATCAGTCTCCTGCACATGTATATCATTACCGCACTATATGATCAGTCTCCTGCACATGTATATCATTACCGCACTATATGATCAGTCTCCTGCACATGTATATCATTACTGCACTATGTGATCAGTCTCCTGCACATGTATATCATTACTGCACTATGTGATCAGTCTCCTGCACATGTATATCATTACTGCACTATGTGAACAGTCTCCTGCACATGTATATCATTACTGCACTATGTGATCAGTCTCCTGCACATGTATATCATTACTGCACTATATGATCAGTCTCCTGCACATGTATATCATTACTGCACTATATGATCAGTCTCCTGCACATGTATATCATTACTGCACTATGTGATCAGTCTCCTGCACATGTATATCATTACTGCACTATATGATCAGTCTCCTGCACATGTATATCATTACTGCACTATATGATCAGTCTCCTGCACATGTATATCATTACTGCACTATATGATCAGTCTCCTGCACATGTATATCATTACTGCACTATGTGATCAGTCTCCTGCACATGTATATCATTACTGCACTATATGATCAGTCTCCTGCACATATATATCATTACTGCACTATGTGTTAGGCTTCTTGCACATGTTTATCATTACCGCACTATGTGATCAGTCTCCTGCACATGTATATCATTACCGCACTATGTGATCAGTCTCCTGCACATGTATAACATTACCGCACTATGTGATCAGTCTCCTGCACATGTATATCATTACTGCACTATGTGATCAGTCTTCTGCACATGTATATCATTACCGCACTATGTGATCAGTCTCCTGCACATGTATATCATTACTGCACTATGTGATCAGTCTCCTGCACATATATATCATTACCGCACTATATGAACAGTCTCCTGCACATGTATATCATTACTGCACTATATGATCAGTCTCCTGCACATGTATATCATTACCGCACTATATGATCAGTCTCCTGCACATGTATATCATTACCGCACTATATGATCAGTCTCCTGCACATGTATATCATTACTGCACTATGTGATCAGTCTCCTGCACATGTATATCATTACTGCACTATGTGATCAGTCTCCTGCACATGTATATCATTACTGCACTATGTGAACAGTCTCCTGCACATGTATATCATTACTGCACTATGTGATCAGTCTCCTGCACATGTATATCATTACTGCACTATATGATCAGTCTCCTGCACATGTATATCATTACTGCACTATATGATCAGTCTCCTGCACATGTATATCATTACTGCACTATATGATCAGTCTCCTGCACATGTATATCATTACTGCACTATGTGATCAGTCTCCTGCACATGTATATCATTACTGCACTATATGATCAGTCTCCTGCACATATATATCATTACTGCACTATGTGTTAGGCTTCTTGCACATGTTTATCATTACCGCACTATGTGATCAGTCTCCTGCACATGTATATCATTACCGCACTATGTGATCAGTCTCCTGCACATGTATAACATTACCGCACTATGTGATCAGTCTCCTGCACATATATATCATTATCACATTTTGTAGTTCTGTGCTGCTGGGAGGATCTATATGTGTCTCCCGTATACTGAGACTCGCACACCTTTACATTCAATCGGTCTCACCGCTCCGCCCCACCCTGTGGCCTTATGCTTCACCCCCACAGCTGCCAATCTGGTCAGTCTAAGGCACGCTACACCAACAGCTGCGCTCACCTCCAACCTTTGTCTCTTAACTAACTTCCTCACAGTTTACTTTTCATTTATTTATACTTCTGTGTTTCCGGGCGGTGTGCCTCCAGCTGTTGTGAAGCTACGATTCTCACTTATAGGAATCATGCCGTAGGGTTCATGCTGTACACATCCTGGTACCCATACACGTTGGTAGGATTCATGCCGGTTACATTTATACGCCACACACGCTTTTAGGGTTCATTCGTTCTCTACGCGCTTGTAGTTTTATACCGTACACACGCTTTTAGGGTCATACTGTACACCCCCTTTGTAAGGTTTATACTGCACACACGCTTGTAAGCTTCATACAGTACACACTTGTAGTGTTTATACCGTTTACTTGCCTACAGGTTTCATACTGTACACTCGCTTGTAGGATTATATTGTACATTCACCCTTAGGGTTCATGCTGTACGCTTGCTTGTAGCATTCATACTGCACTCACACTTGCGCATAGTTGGGGGGTGCATGCTTGTAGCATTTACTCTATACACACGCTTGTACATACTTGTAGCATTATGCTGCGTACACACTTATAAGATTCATGCTGTACACAGTACACACTGTACACACGCTTGTTGGATTCTTACTTACACGCGTTAGGATTATGCAGTACATTCGCGGTAGCATTTATACGGTTCACTTGCTCGCATAATTCATAAAGTTCATGCGGTGCATACCATTGTAGCATCCATACTGTACACTTGCTCGTAGGTTTACGTGGTATACACGCTTGTACTCGCCTGCAGGGTTCATATTACACACACTCTTGTAGGAGTCATGTTGTACACACTCATAGGATTCATACTTTGTACACGCTCATACGAGTCACACTGTACGCACGTTTATAGTATTACATGGCCCACGCTCATAGGATTACTACTGAGTATGCACTCATAAGGTTCGTGCTGCACACCCGCTCGCAGGACTTGTATCACGCGTGTTTGTAGGGTTATATTACTCGGGTGCACGCGGGAATCAGGCTGCGTGTGCACTCGTGGCATGTGTTCTGTACATGCACTTGCGCTATTTGTGAAGTTCGTACGCCCGCAGTTTTGTGCAGCGCACATGCTCATACAGCACATGGGGTGTGGCCCTGTACGCACGTATGTGGTTATAATAGTTACTACTTGCCGGCATATTCTCTGCCATCAGGTCGTGGTTAGCTTCAGGCATTCACTGGTGGTCTATACGCGTATATGGTTGGCCCGAGTATAGGTTCATCAAGTTGGTGGTATAGCCATGCTTAGCGGTTCACGACAGTTTCACACGTAGTCGTTCTGCACGCATCTTTATATAGGCAGGGTGATACATAGCAGTTGTCGCTGCTGACACATATTCAGAACGACTATTACACGACGCACAGGCGGGGCCGACCCAGTAAACCGTTGCAGACGGGGTATGTCTCATTATCGTTGGTACTGACATGCCTTCTGAACGACACTGACATTACGAATAGGTGGTATTTACTTGTTAAGCCTGTCATGTTACAGAAAGGGTACGTCGCATAATTGTTATGACTGACACGCCACACATAGGTGATGTATACCCATCATGCCTGCCACGCCTGCAGGGAGTACGTTGCACGGTTGTTACTGACACACCTTCAGAACAGCAATAACGCCACACATAGGTGAAAGATTTGTTTTATTATCCAAGTAATCACCTCATGAACCTGACACGTCTTCAGGTTGTGTTTACTTGTGTCGTCGGTGCACCTCTTTTACGATATAATCACGTTCTCAAAAACGGAATTCACAATGTTTTGGGTTGTAATGGTACTCGTACGAACTTTCGCACTTACCACTGGGCACACGCTTATCTAGACTCAGTTACGCATATAATTCTCGTCCGACACGTCTTCGCATACTTTCCCTCTCTCCTGGTTTAAAGAGTTTCTTATTGTTGTCCAAGTAATCACCTCATGAACCTGACACGCTTTCAGGTCGTGATTGCTTGCGTTGTCGATGCACTCCTTTCTCTGTGTAGTCATGTCCCAAAAATGTACTTCATGGTGTTCTAGGTTGATATGGTACTCGTTTAACGTTTCGCATTTGTCACCGGGCGCATACTCGTTTAGACCCGGTTACGCATACGATTCTCGTCCGACACGTCTTCGCATACTTTCCCTCTGTTCTGGTTTAAAGTGTCGTACATTGTTCTCCAAGTAATCACCTCATGAACTTGACACGCTTTCAGGTTGTGATTGCTTGCGTTGACGATGCGCTCCTTTCTATGTGTAGTCATGTCCCAAAAATGTGCTTCATGGTGTT
>NC_079197.1:192232974-192242974 GCF_029499605.1 Hyla sarda | reverse complement strand
GTATAAGGCTATTCTTCATATAAGATAGAGATATGTATAAGGCAATTCTTCATATAAGATAGGGATAGGTATAAGGCTATCCTTCATATGAGATAGAGATAGGTATAAGGCTATCTTTCATATGAGATAGGGATAGGTATAAGGCTATCCTTCATATAAGATAGGGATAGGTATAAGGCTATCCTTCATATGAGATAGGGATAGGTATAAGGCTATCCTTCATATAAGATAGGGATAGGTATAAGGCTATCCTTCATATAAGATAGAGATAGGCATAAGGCTATCCTTCATACAAGATAGGGATAGGTATAAGGCTATCCTTCATACAAGATATAGAT
The DNA here is from genome assembly GCF_029499605.1 of Hyla sarda. Classification (NCBI taxonomy): domain Eukaryota; kingdom Metazoa; phylum Chordata; class Amphibia; order Anura; family Hylidae; genus Hyla; species Hyla sarda. The sequence continues at coordinate 192,242,636 of NC_079197.1, read as the reverse complement.
GGGTATAAGGCTATCTTTCATATAAGATAGGGATAGGTATAAGGCTATCCTTCATATAAGATAGAGATAGGTATAAGGCTATTCTTCATATAGGATAGAGATAGGTATAAGGCTATCCTTCATATAAGATAGGGATAGGTATAAGGCTATACTTCATATAAGATAGAGATAGGTATAAGGCTATCCTTCATATAAGATAGAGATAGGCATAAGGCTATCCTTCATATAAGATAGAGATAGGTATAAGGCTATCCTTCATATAAGATAGGGATAGGTATAAGGCTATCCTTCATATAAGATAGAGATAGGTATAAGGTTATCCTTCATATAAGATAGGGATAGGTATAAGGCTATCCTTTATATAAGATAGAGATAGGTATAAGGCTATCCTTCATATAAGATAGTGATAGGTATAAGGTTATCCTTCATATAAGATAGTGATAGGTATAAGGCTATCCTTCATATAAGATAGAAATAGGCATAAGGCTATCCTTCATATAAGATAGTGATAGGTATAAGGTTATCCTTCATATAAGATAGGGCCAGGGACTATTGATAGTATTCAGATTATTGGGCAGACTAGATGGGCCAAATGGTTCTTATCTGCCGACACATTCTATGTTTCTATGATTCTATGTTTCTATGTTTCTGTGGCTGACATGATGGGAGTTGTGGTTTGGCCATAGTTGTGGAGTAATTACCGATCCCGATGACTCACCGGCCATAATCCGCCTATTTATAACCCCGCGCCGCCGCCGCCGCTCTTCTCCATCTTTCCTGTTTTCCTTTTGTCCAAAGTGAATCTACTGAAAAGACCAAAAGAGTCGATAAACTGGTTCTTGTGACAAAGAAAACTTAGGTCAGAGAGGAAGGAAGCTGAAATATGTCCCCGAAATAATATGTCCCCCGAAATAATATGTCCCCCAAAATACAGTGGGGATCAAAAGTTTGGGCACCCCAAGTAAAAATTTGTATTAATGTCATAAAGAAGCCAAGAAAAGATGGAAAAATCTCCAACAGGATCAAATTACAGATTAGACATCTATCTATCTATATTTCATATCTATCTATCTCATATCTATCTATCTCATATCTATCTCTCATATCTATCTATCTCTATCTCATATCTATCTCATATCTATCTATCTCTATCTCATATCTATCTCATATCTATCTATCTCTATCTCATATCTATCTCATATCTATCTATCTCATATCTATCTCATATCTAATATCTATCTATTTATCTATCTCATATCTATCTATCTATATCTATCTCATATCGATCTATCTATATCTATCTATCTCAGATATGAGATAGTTAGATATGAGATATATGAGATAGATATAGATAGATAGATATGAGAGATAGATAGATATGAGATAGATAGATAGATAAATAGATAGATATTAGTTATTAGATAGATAGATAGATATGAGATAGATAGATATGAGATAGATAGATATGAGATAGATAGATATGAGATAGATAGATATGAGATAGATAGATGAGATAGATATAGATAGATATTAGTTATGAGATAGATAGATATGTTATTAATAACAAAATAAAACGTGTGGAATTTTTGAGTGAGTGTTTCCCGTCTCCAATGATCTAGAAGAAAAGAATAAAAGGAAGAGAAATAGAATGTCACAAATACAGAGAGGTAACGAGTAAGGCCGCCCTGATCCTGTATTATAAATTATATGTGTTACATGGAAATCTACATTACGGCCGGAGGGTTTCATAGGGTTAAGTTCATAAATCCATCGCATTCCTTGCGTTTAAGCATCGCCCTCTATTGTCACCCCATTTGGGTGTCGGATCTATTTACAGACATTTTAGATCTTTCCACAATGTCCGCACTCTATAAAGTGACTGGGACTGGCAGATCAGTCGTTTTCTAGGAATGGAATAGAGATGTTGGTTCAATGTCGTCTGCGCATCTCGTGTGGTCTCCCCCACATATAAGAAATGACAAGGACATTGCAGGATAGATATGTGACGTGACTAATCTCGCCACATTGCATTGGAGGAGCCTGGTTGTCCGCCTGCTGCCTTTGGACTATGGCCCTGGGAGATCGGGCCCTTTAAAACCAGTGTTCAGCGATACCAGAGGGGATGTCACTCATTCTGGCCCTTTAAATACAGTGGGGTCATTGGGCACTTGCCCTGTGTGAGCGGTGATACCCCCGATAGCTATGCCATGGAGCCCACTCATATAATGAAAGACTATGGGAAAGACTTTAGCTCCAGGGCAATTGAACTGTATGTGATTGGTCTGAGAACCATTGGATAACGTGCGCCCAGTCCTCAGCTATCTGGGGATATGTTACATGTATAGGTTTTATCTAGTAATTGTGGAGTTTTATGTCTTTTTGCCACCATGTGCTCAATGGAGTCCGCCTCTATCCCTGGGAGATAATTGGATTTCTTCATCCTGGGAGATAATTGGATTTCTTCCCAGTTGTCTGGGGGATAGAGAGGAGGGAGGTATGGGTAAAGTGGGAAGGGCTTATGTTAAAGCCACTGCGATTGGCTACTGTCCACTATGTTCTACAGTCTTCCATCAGGTCCCCTAGGGGAGTGTCCACCTGGTGGAGACCTGCATAAATACCAGGCAAGTAGCCCTATTCAAGTCAGACCACTGCTCGACCCTCAACACCTTGTCTCGTTCTTAGGGGGATTCACTGTATGCTGATAGGGACTGACTGCCAGGAGTGTGAGCCGCTTGGGAGCTTTTCCTGTTCGTCCACTAGCAGCTATTCGTGAGGTTCCAGTTTGGGAGTTTGGAGTGCTACCTTATTCCCTTGTATGCAGTTTGGAGTGCTACCTTATTCCCTTGTATGCAGTTTGGAGTGCTACCTTATTCCCTTGTATGCAGTTTGGGAGTTTGGAGTGCTACCTTATTCCCTTGTACCAGTTTGTGGATGTATGAATTCCTTCCGCAATTAACGCAGATCACATGTGTATACTACTAAATCGTACATCCGAGACACTGGAGACATATTGACACACTTATTATTCCTGAGGACACCTTATTGGTATCTTTCGACATTGTGAGCCTGTACGCCTCCATCCCACACGATTATATACAGATTATATACTTTATACAGAATGACCTGAGTCCTGACAAGTGTTCCTTCATTGTAAAACTACTTGAAACTGTGCTGACAAAAATTATTTTGCATTCAACGACGCGTTTTATATTCAGACCAATGGTACGGCTATGGGCACGAACGTGGCCCATATGGAAGAAACTATGATCTGTGTATCCCCCCACTTCAGCCATGTGCTGAAGTGGTGGAGATACATAGATGACGTATTATTTGGCTTATTTGGACGGGCACAGTTGATCACCTCCATGCAATTCATGACTTTAATTCCCTGGTGACATTCGGTTCACTCTGACTTTCTCCACCACTCATGTACAATTTTTGGACACCACCATCAGCATAAGAGACCGGACGCTCACTACCGATATTTATACAAAACCAACAGACGTGAATTCTAGATTACGTTATGATAGTCAACACTCACGTACAGTGGTCCCCCAACATACGATGGGAATCCGTCCCAAATGGACCATCGTTTGTTGAAACCATCGTATGTTGAGGGATCCGTGCAATGTAAAGTATAGGACAGTGGTCTACAACCTGTGGACCTCCAGATGTTGCAAAACTACAACACCCAGCATGCCCGGACAGCCAACGGCAACATCTGGTCCGCAGGTTGAAGGAAGTTGTACTCACGTGTCCCCGCCGCTCCGGACCGTCACCGCTGCCCGGGAGGTCACCGTCCATCGCTGTCGCCACGTTCCCGAGGTGTCCCCGACGCTCCGGCAAGACCTCTGTTTCCCTGGCATCCGCGCTCTCCGTAGCCGCCATCACGTCGCTACGCACGCCACTCCTATTGGATGACGGGATGGCGTGCACAGCGGGATCCCGAAGAGGACACGCCAGTGCCCCGAGGACAGGTAAGTGATCGTCAGCGGACCACACGGGGCACCGTAAACGGCTATCCGGTGGCAGCTGAAGCAGTCTGCGCTGCAGGATAGCCGTTTATGCGATGGCCCCGACATACAAAAGCATTGTATGTTGATGCTGCCTCTGAGAGTGATCGTATGCTGAAATGATCGTATGTCGGGGCCATCGTAGGTCGGGGGGTCACTGTATATATATGGTATGTCGGGCCATCGTAGGTGAGGGGGAGGGGGCACTGTATATATATGGTATGTCGGGGCCATCGTAGGTCGGGGGGGGGGGGTCACTGTATATATATGGTATGTCGGGGCCATCGTAGGTCGGGGGGTTCACTGTATATATATGGTATGTCGGGGCCATCGTAGGTCGGAGGGGTCACTGTATATATATGGTATGTCGGGGCCATCGTAGGTCGGGGGATCACTGTATATATATGGTATGTCGGGGTCATCGTAGGTCGGGGGATCACTGTATATATATGGTATGTCGGGGCCATCGTAGGTCGGGGGGTCACTGTATATATATGGTATGTCGAGGCCATCGTAGGTCGGGGGGGTCACTGTATATATATGGTATGTTGGGGCCATCGTAGGTCGGGGGGGGGGAGGGGTCACTGTATATATATGGTATGTCGGGGCCATCATAGGTCGGGGGGGGGGGGGGGGGGTGTCACTGTAGTATGTTACGGTCACTTCCGACAAGTCAAATGATGTGAGCTATAAGAATTATGAGTAATGAGGACGACATGAATGATGCCCTAGACCGTATGTGCAGCAGCTTCATCAATAGGGACCGTCCACGATCTGTACTAACATGTGCCAGAATAAAGTGCAAACCTTACACAGACATAAAGGTGCAAAACCTAGAAAAAAAAAAAAACGTCACCGCTGCCCTGGATGTCGCTCCATCACTGTCGCCGTGTCCCCGCCGCTCCGGACCTGTCACCGCTGCCCTGGATGTCGCTCCATCACTGTCGCCGTGTCCCCGCCGCTCCGGACCTGTCACCGCTGCCCTGGATGTCGCTCCATCACTGTCGCCGTGTCCCCACCGCTCCGGACCGTCACCGCTGCCTTGGATGTCGCTCCATCACTGTCGCCGTGTCCCCACCGCTCCGGACCTGTCACCGCTGCCCTGGATGTCGCTCCATCACTGTCGCCGTGTCCCCACCGCTCCGGACCGTCACCGCTGCCCTGGATGTCGCTCCATCACTGTCGCCGAGTCCCCGCCGCTCCGGACCCGTCACCGCTGCCCTGGATGTCGCTCCATCACTGTCGCTGTGTCCCCACCGCTCCGGACCGTCACCGCTGCCCTGGATGTCGCTCCATCACTGTCGCCGTGTCCCTGTTGCTCCGGACGTCTTCTTCCCTGGGATCCGCGCTCTCCGTCGCCGTCATCACGTTGCTACGCACGCCGCTCCTATTGGATGACGGGACGGTGTGTGATGATGATGATGGAGAGCGCAGGGGATCCCTGCACGGAGCAGATGCCGAGGAGGCAGGTAAGGTCCCTCCCAGTGTCCTGTAACTGTTCGGGACGCCACGATTTCACCGCGGTGGTCCCGAACAGCCGGGTTACTGTCACTTTGGCATCAGATGCGGTTGTATATATCCTGTCATTTCTTATACGTGGGGGAGACCACATGAGATGCGCAGACGACATTGAACCAACATCTCTATTCCATTCCTAGAAAACGACTGATCTGCCAGTCCCAGTCACTTTATAGAGTGCGGACATTGTGGAAAGATCTAAAATGTCTGTAAATAGATCCGACACCCAAATGGGGTGACAATAGAGGGCGATGCTTAAACGCAAGGAATGCGATGGATTTATGAACTTAACCCTATGAAACCCTCCGGCCGTAATGTAGATTTCCATGTAACACATATAATTTATAATACAGGATCAGGGCGGCCTTACTCGTTACCTCTCTGTATTTGTGACATTCTATTTCTCTTCCTTTTCTTCTAGATCATTGGACACTGTATCTTGGAGGGTCCCCAACCTGGACCTGGCACAGTAGGCACCTTATTACCCTGGAGTGCTGCTTTCCTGCTTTCTCATATCTATCTATCAATCTCTCATATCTATCTTTCTATCTATCTCTCATATCATCTATCTATCAATCTCATATCTATCTAATCTATCTATCTATCTAATCTATCTCTATCTCTAATCTATCTATCATCTATCTATCTCATATCTATCTATCTACTGATAATAATTTGGATCGGTTATTGTCGCAGTCCTGTCACCCCGGGGTGTAGTGTTGCGTGTGAATTGGTCTCCGTCGCCGACATGTTGGAACGTATCAGTATATAGCGGTGACGTATCAGTATATAGCTGTGACGTATCAGTATATAGCGGTGACGTATCAGTATATAGCGGTGACGTATCAGTATATAGCGGTGACGTATCAGTATATAGCGGTGATGTATATATATGGGGGAGATCAGGAGGCATATATATGGGGGAGATCGGGACGCATATATATATATATATATATATATATATATATATATATATATATATATATGGGGGAGATCGGGACGCATATATATATATATATATATATATGGGGGAGATCGGGACGCATATATATATATATATATATATATATATATATATATATATATATATATATGGGGGAGATCGGGACGCATATATATATATATATATGGGGGAGATCGGGACGCATATATATATATATGGGGGAGATCGGGACGCATATATATATATATATGGGGGAGATCGGGACGCATATATATATATATATATATGGGGGAGATCGGGACGTATATATATATATATATATATATATATATATATGGGGGAGATCAGGAGGCATATATATGGGGGAGATCGGGACGCATATATATATATATATATATATATATATATATGGGGGAGATCGGGACGCATATATATATATATGGCGGAGATCGGGACGCATATATATATATGGGGGAGATCGGGACGCATATATATATATATATATATATATATATATATATATGGGGGAGATCGGGACGCATATATATATATATGGGGGAGATCGGGACGCATATATATGGGGGAGATCGGGACGCAAATATATGGGGGAGATCGGGACGCATATATATATATATATATGAGGGAGATCTGGACGCATATATATGGGGGAGATCGGGACGCATATATATGGGGGAGACCGGGACGCATATATATGGGGGAGACCGGGACGTATATATATGGGGGAGACCGGGACGTATATATATGGGGGAGACCGGGACGTATATATATGGGGGAGACCAGGACGTATATATATTTGGGGGAGACCAGGACGTATATATATACATATGGGGGAGACCAGGACGTATATACATATGGGGGAGACCAGGACGTATATACATATGGGGGAGACCAGGACGTATATATATATGGGGGAGACCAGGATATATATATATATATATATGGGGGAGATCAGGACGTGTATATATATATATATATATATATATATATATATATATATATATATATATATGGGGGGGGGAGATCAGGATGTATATATGGGGGAGATCAGGATGTATATATGGGGGGAGATCAGGATGTATTTTAGGTGTCCCAGTACTGCATTTCACATGGTACTTGTTGATCTGTGGGTCCCCATACCCAGAGTCCCTAGGACTTAGTAGTCTTTATTGGTCAGTTCGACCCTAGTCGCCTCCATTATAGTGTATAGATTACTAATTTATCTATAAAATAATGTATATAGTGTTATTTCAGCATATAAATGGTTAATTACTTGTTTCTACGGCATTGCAGGGCCTTCGGGTCATGTGATGCGTTCCAAGCCTCACTCTGGATGCGTTCCAGGCCTCGTTCTGGTGTCTGTAGCCTCGTTCTGGTTCTACAGTGTACATGGAGCCTGTGATGTAAGCAATCCCATCTCACCTTGTAAAGTGAGTGGCAGACGTTCGGACCAATCAAAATCCCCACGCCCCCTGCCCATATAAGGGAGCGGCGGCCATCTTATTGCTCTCTTGTTCCAGGGATAGCAAGTAAGCAAGACCTTTATTACAGTAATCGCAGTGAGTTAGGCCTGAGCCTTGCGGCAACGGCCGAACGATATAAATTATAGAGTGTGTCATCCTCTCAACACTCTGCAGCATCACCGGACCCAATATTTCCACTAAATCCGGACGGATCTGCACATCATTCCCTAAATTCAGAGACTATAGGTCTTATGTAAGGTCCGCAACTTCTACCAGTCGCTAAGCAACCAAAGAACTGTATTAAGAGACTGTTATTACGTATTGGATAGTGCAAGCACTGCAGTAAAGTTATTGAAGTTCAAGTTAAATCTGCTTGTGGACCTTCAGTCATTTCATTGCACCTATCGCTTCTGGGAAAGGCGGCGATAAGCCGGAACATAGATTCAGCATACCAGCCCTCACCCTGGCGTCACGAGTGACTGGGTTAATATTAACCCCTCATATACCAACATCCTACCATCCCTACCATACACCCCCCAAGGGCTACCACATATATATGGGGGAGATCAGGACGTATATATATATATATATATATATATATGGGGGAGATCAGGACGTATATATATATATATATATATATATATATATATATATATAATATATATATATGGGGGAGATCAGGACGTATATATATATATATATATATATGGGGGAGATCAGGACGTATATATATATATATATATATATATATATATATATATATATATATATATGGGGGAGATCAGGACGTATATATATATATATATGTGGGGGAGATCAGGACGTATATAAATGGGGGAGATCAGGACGTATATAAATGGGGGAGATCAGGACGTATATATATATATGGGGAGATCAGGACGTATATATAAGTATAAGCGACAGTGATGGACGGCGTCATCCAGGGCAGCGGTGACGGTCCGGAGCGGCGGGGACACGTGAGTACAACTTCCTATACCAGTGGTCTTCAACCTGCCGTTGGCTGTCCGGGCATGCTGGGAGTTGTAGTTTTGCTACATCTGGAGGTCCACAGGGTGTAGACCACTTTCCCATACTTTACATTGCACAGATCCCTCAACATACGATGGTTTCAACAAATGATGGTCCATTTGGAACGGATTACCATTGTATGTTGAGGGACCACTGTATTTGTAGCGACAGCAGACATAGAATGAGACTTACTAGAATGACTGTAGCTTTTGGGGTCTTCCAGACGCTGATCACTTGCACTGAGATGTCCGGTTGTTGTTGTCTCTGATGGTAGAAGAGCTGCTTGCAGCAGAAGAGAGTGAATTGTATTGGCCGCCCCTTTATATAGTGAGGGGGGGCTGGACTAAAGCTCCGGGTCATAGCTTAAAGGAGTTCTCTAAGCTAAAACTTTTAACCCCCGCTGTGCCCGGGCTGTAAAACTATACATAATAACCTTTCACTTACCTGCCTACGATCCCCCGTTGTTCCGATATCGCCGTTCCGTTCTCCAGTTCCGGTCTCTTCCACTTCCTGCGGGTCGGTGACTTCACTCTGCGCTCAGCCTATCAGCGGCCGCAGCAATGTCCCGTCGCAGCCGCTGATAGGCTGAGCGCAGAGTGAAGTTACCGACCCGCAGGAAGTGGAAGAGACCGGGGCCGGAGAACGGAACGGCGATATCGGAACAACGGGGGATCGTAG
>NC_079197.1:192100474-192227974 GCF_029499605.1 Hyla sarda | reverse complement strand
ACTATGGAAACACATCAGAGGTCCCCCGATTACTCTGTATGATCCCCATCTCTGTGGTGAGGTCGGAGTACTTAATGCTGCCAGACACCTCACGTGATGTCACCAAACCCCCTGATTATTGTGGGAACAGCACCAGACTCCACCACTAGGGGAACATAAGGATCGGGCAGTCGGATTTCAATTGTCTGATCTTTTTCTTGTTGTAAACATAAGTCTAGGCGGCCTACCCCCGGCCACACCCTCTCTACTGAGACACACGCACACCCGTCCGATCTGAGCATACACGTGAAAGTAGCGACTGGGTGAGAGAGATAGATAGACAGACATCTAAAGCAGTGCTTCTCAACCAGCGTGCCTCCAGCTGTTGCAAAACTACAACTCCCAGCATGCCCAGACAGCCGTTGGCATGCTGGGAGTTGTAGTTTTGCAACAGCTGGAGGCACTCCAGTTGAGCAAACACTGGTCTTTGGTTGTCAGAGCATGCTGGGAGTTGTAGTTTTGAAACAGCTGGAGGCACACCCGTTGGGCAAACACTGATCTTTATCTGTTAGGGAATGCTGGGAGTTGTAGTTTTGCAACAGATGGAGGCTCACCGGTAGGGCAAACACTGGTCTTTGGCTGTCAGGGCATGCTGGGAGTTGTAGTTTTGCAACAGCTGTAGGCACACTGGTTGAGCAAACACTGGTCTTTAGATGTCAGGGCATGTTGGGAGTTGTAGTTTTGCAACAGCTGGAGGCACACTGATTGGAAAACACTGGTCTAGAGTGTGTGGCCAGTGGACAAGGTCATGAAAGTCCTTTCATAGGAGGCCACTTCAGAATGGAAGTGATGGTTGCTATGAAGATCCCGCCCTGGCAACCATTGGATGAAATGAATGCGCAATAACAAATACGTAAGAACTACTATATAATATATATAATTCAGTCATATTCTCGTACATCTCGAGGACGCTTTGAGTCCCTCAGTTCAGCGAGTGATGGGACAGTTTCCCCTGAGGTCCAAGTCCAGGACCTTCTCACCCTCTCCCGATCCTGGAGACGTCCATCTTACCCTAATATAGGACATAAACAGAGATTTATACAACAAATCCACTTCACATGCCATGGGGAGTATTCAGCAGTCTTCTCCCTGAGGGACCTTCCGTGGTGACGGACGTTCAGGGGGGTCACAGTATTTCACTTCGTCCCAGTCTTTGGCGCAGTAATCGTCATTCAGCTGCAGAGGGATCTGTACGTCCACACTCGGTTTCTCCTTTTTCTTTTTCGAGCTTCGTCTTCTCCTGGAACAAAGAAATAGGAAGGTCCCGGCCATGCAGAAGATGACAGAGACCGACACCACAGCCAGGGCCACCGGGGCCGTCAGGGACAAGGCGAATGGGGCCGCGGCCGGCTGGTATTTCGGGCAGGGCCCCAGAGTGATCACCGGGTTCTCCTGGGTCAGACTCCTCATGATTAATGACTCCACGTAGCTCCTGTTGCTTATGCTTTGGTTCAGAAGGATGTTGACCCACACTGCAGTGGAGAGTGCGTGAGGATAGCCCTGGTCACTGGCCTTCACTAAGAGCTGATACAGTCCACAATGAGGACTACTAGTACTGTACTTTAATATGATGTCACCCGTGTGGGCATCAACCCTGAAGAGACTGGCAGAAGGGCCAATCTCATCGTACTCTGTATATGTTATCGCTCCATTCAATCCTGCATCGTAGTCAACTGCTTGGACCTTGGCCACAGATGAACCCTGAGAAGTGTCCGGTGTAACCAAAACGTAGGAATAGTTTGACTCTGGAAGAACTATCAGAGGAGCGTTATCGTTCACATCCAGGATGAAGACTAGAACCTTGACTTGTGAGGTCAGTGCTGGACTTCCTCCGTCTCTTGCTTCCACCCAAACTTCATACATTAAGACTTTTTCATAATCAAAGGAACCTCCAGACCTGAGGATTCGGTCTTCACCAATAGAAAACAATGAAGTGATATTTAGAAGGTGCACGGAGAAGTCTCCATTCAGCCCAGAGTCCATGTCCGTCACATTAATAAAGCCGACCTCTCCTCCATGAGGAAGATCTTCAGGGACGTAGAATGTGAACTCATTCGAAGCAAAGGTTGGTGGGTTGTCATTTTGGTCTAGGACCCAGATAACTACAGCACAAGAAGAGTTTCTGGATGGGGAACCTTGGTCCATGGCTGTGACTTGTACGGTATAGGACGCTTTCTTTTCTCTGTCCAAAGATTTGGATGTTGTAAGGATCCCGCTGGAGCTGTCAATGGAGAACACTCCGGGGTCACCGCTGTGCAAGAAGTAACGGACAAGTCCATTGGAGCCGCTATCATCATCAGAAGCCGACAGGTTCAGTAGGATGTCACCGGGAACATTGTTTTCTTCAATGAATATTTCCTCAAAGTGGTTTGAGAACTTGGGGCTATTATCGTTTACGTCTTCGATCGTTATCCTGATAGTTTCCTTATACGTCAGTGATTTGTCATTGGTCGAAATTCCAGTTATCGTGATGTCATATTGTTGTTTTAACTCAAAATCCAATGGACTGGATGTCAATAGGAGGAAAGTGTCTGGAGAAGAATCAGAGGGTCTTAGGATGAAAGGAGAAGATTCGTTTATGAAGAAAGGACGACTAATGTCACCATCTGGGTCTGTGACATGCAGGATGGCGATGATTGTCCCTGGTAGGACATCTTCCTGGATGGAGATGCCACCTTCCTTTTGGGAGGCTATGAAGCGAACTTCCATCTTAGGCGTCTTTCTAATTTTTTCTTGATTGATAGTGACTGAAGCCACTGCTGGGAAGCAACCATGTCCACCGGCCAACACGGACAGCTTATACTGGGTCACCTGCTCCGGTAACGGTGCCGCTAGGGTCATTGACCCAGATGAACTATCTAGATTAAAAAGTTTTTTGATTGATTCTGGAACTCGGGCGCTGTAAAAATACTCGATCACCTTGTTCTCGCCATCATCTGCATCTACTGCTTGTACTTGTAGTACTTGGTCACCCACCGATGTGTTCCTGGGAAGATTTACAGAGATGTTGCTTACGGTGAACACCGGACAATTATCATTGATGTCCAAAATCTTTACAACCAGTTCAGCGCTGCCGGACAATTGTGGGAATCCATTATCATAGGAGATTAGACTCATCCTATGTTCACTTTGAGATTCACGGTCCAGAGGACGGAGAACAACTAACACCAAAAACTCTGTGTGTTCTTCTAGAGAGAAGACATTATCCGGGCAGAGGAGTCGGTATGACAGCTCTGCATTGTGCTCCACATCCAAGTCTTTGGCTAAGTGGTCAATAACAAATTTGGTTCCGATAGTTGTGTCCTCTGGAATGGAGATCGTGTATGTCGGCTCTGAGAACTGGGGCGGATGGTCATTAATGTCCAGGATAAAAAGCTTCACTTTGGTAAATTCTGAATGTTCTTGAGATGAAATGAAGACGTCCAAGGTCATAGAGCATTGGTTCATGGTATCCAGGGGGCACAAGGCTTCCCGATCCAGCTTCTCTACTGTCGTGTACAGATTCCCACTTTGGTCATCAAGGTGGAAATAGTTTGTGTGTGTGAGGAGCTTGTACTGCAGGGACACGGGCGGCAGCAGAATGTTCTGGATGCTTCCAATCAATGTGTCTTCTTCTTGCTCCTCCTGGACATAGAATATGGTTTCTGTGGAAGCTCCGGGAACGTGCAGGACATGAAGAATATTTGTAAGAAGTAGAAAGTATTTCTGAAAAATAAAATGTGAAAAAAGTCTCAGGTGTCAATAAATACGGGTTATGGTGAAATCAATTTTATCATGTCAAGAAAACATTATGGGGGATAACTGTTCAGGATACTGGGGGGGGCACCTGTCTTGGATAATGGGGGGGGGGGGCATGTGTTCTGGATACTGGGGGGCATGTGTTCTGGTTAGTGGGGGGGTAAGTGTACTGGTTACTGGAAGCACCTGTCCTGGATACTGGGGGGGGGAGGCACCTCTCCTGGGTACTGGGTGGGAGGACACTGGGGGGGCAGTGTGTCCCGGACACTGGGGGGGCAGTGTGTCCCGGACACTGGGGGGGGCAGTGTGTCCCGGACACTGGGGGGGGCAGTGTGTCCCGGACACTGGGGGGGGCAGTGTGTCCCGGACACTGGGGGGGGCAGTGTGTCCCGGACACTGGGGGGGCAGTGTGTCCCGGACACTGGGGGGGCAGTGTGTCCCGGATACTGGGGGGCATGTGTTCTGGATACTGGGGGGCATGTGTCCTGGATACTGGGGGGGGGGGGCATGTGTCCTGGATACTGGGGGGGGGCATGTGTCCTGGATACTGGGTGTGATGGAACCCAGCTAAATGGGTGCAGAAGTGATGATCCCAGGTGCTCCCCCATGCAAAGAAGATTTGTTAAACAGGACGAATCAGACAGTTGAAATAATAAACACTGATTTATTACAGTATTAAAAACACAAAAGACTACGCGTTTCAAGGGGTGGGACCACCTCTTCTTCAGGTCCAATCAATACTGGGGGGGGGGGGGTATGTGTCCTGGATGCTGGGGGGCATGTGTCCTGGATGCTGGGGGGCATGTGTCCTGGATGCTGGGGGGCATGTGTCCTGGATGCTGGGGGGCATGTGTCCTGGATGCTGGGGGCGTGTGTCCTGGATGCTGGGGGGCATTTGTCCTGGATACTACAGGGCGTGTGTCCTGGATACTACGGGGCGTGTGTCCTGGATACTACGGGGCGTGTGTCCTGGATAAGAGATGGCATGAGTACTGGAATGTGGGGGTCTGTATCCTGGGTACTGGGGAGGGCACCTGTCCTAGATACTGGGAGACTGTGTCCTGGATAGGGGGCCATGTGTCCTAGATAAAGGGGGTGGTGGCATTTGTGGCGCATCAGGAAGCTGAGCTTCATCATCCACAATAGTTCTGGTGTCCTCCCTTCATGAAAAGACCCCAAAAGAAGGTGTGATACCCCATCATAAGAAGACCCTAACAGAAGGTGGGACACTCCATAGTGAGGAGACCCTAAAAGAAGGCGGGACACTCCATAGTGAGAAGACCCTAAGAGAAGACAAGACACTCCATAGTGAGAAGACCTTAAGAGAAGACTGGACACTCCATTGTGAGAAGACCTTAAGAGAAGACCCTAAGAGAAGACTGGACATACCATAGTGAGAAGACCCTAACAGAAGATCCTAAGAGAAGACTGGACACTCCATAGTGAGAAGACCCTAAGAGAAGACTGGACACACCATAGTGAGAAGACCCTAAGAGAAGACAGGACACTCCACAGTGAGAAGACCCTAAGAGAAGACTGGACACTCCATAGTGAGAAGACCCTAAGAGAAGACAGGACACTCCACAGTGAGAAGACCCTAAGAGAAGACTGGACACAACATAGTGAGAAGACCATAAGAGAAGACAGGACACACCATAGTGAGAAGACCCTAAGAGAAGACAGGACACACCATAGTGAGAAGACCCTAAGAGAAGACAGGACACTCCACAGTGAGAAGACCCTAAGAGAAGACAGGACACACCATATTGAGAAGACCCTAAGAGAAGACTGGACACACCATAGTGAGAAGACCCTAAGAGAAGACTTGACACACCATAGTGAGAAGACCCTAAGAGAAGACAGGACACACCATATTGAGAAGACCCTAAGAGAAGACTGGACACACCATAGTGAGAAGACCCTAAGAGAAGACTTGACACTCCATAGTGAGGAGATCCTAAGAGAAGACTGGACACACCATATTGAGAAGACCCTAAGAGAAGACTGGACACACCATAGTGAGAAGACCCTAAGAGAAGACTTGACACTCCATAGTGAGGAGATCCTAAGAGAATACAGGACACTCCACAGTGAGAAGACCCAAAGAGAAGACTGGACACTCCACAGTGAGAAGACCCTAAGAGAAGGGTGGGTTCACACTACATTTTCTCCCATACGGGAGCGCATACGGCAGGGGGGAGCTAAAACCTCGCGCTCCCGTATGCCTTCGTATGCGCTCCCGTATGCCTTCGTATGCGCTCCCATGTGTCATTCATTTCAATGAGCCGGCCGGAGTGAAACGTTCGGTCCGGTTGGCTCATTTTTGCGCCGTATGCGCTTTTATGACCGGACCTCAAACCGTGGTTGACCACAGTTTTAGGTCCGGGGGAAAAGCGCATACGGCACAAAAATGAGCCGACCGGACCGAACGTTTCACTCCGGCCGGCTCATTGAAAGGAATGACACACGGGAGCGCATACGAAGGCATACGGGAGCTCAAGGTTTTAGCTCCCCCCTGCCGTATGCGCTCACGTATGGGAGAAAACGTAGTGTGAACCCACCCGAAGACAGGACACACCATGGTGATAAGACCCTAAGAGAAGACTGGACACTCCATAGTGAGAAGACCCTATGAGAAGACAGGACACTCCATAGTGAGAAGACCCTAAGAGAAGACAGGACACTCCACAGTGAGAAGACCCTAAGAGAAGACAGGACACTCCACAGTGAGAATACCCTAAGAGAAGACAGGACACTCCACAGTGAGAAGACCCTAAGAGAAGACAGGACACTCCACAGTGAGAAGACCCTAAGAGAAGACTGGACACTCCACAGTGAGAAGACCCTAAGAGAAGACTGGACACTCCACAGTGAGAAGACCCTAAGAGAAGACAGGACACTCCACAGTGAGAAGACCCTAAGAGAAGACAGGACACTCCACAGTGAGAAGACCCTAAGAGAAGACAGGACACTCCATAGTGAGAAGACCCTAAGAGAAGACAGGACACGCCATAGTGAGAAGACCCTAAGAGAAGACTGGACACTCCATAGTGAGGAGACCCTAAAAGAAGGCGGGACACTCCATAGTGAGAAGACCCTAAGAGAAGACAAGACACTCCATAGTGAGAAGACCTTAAGAGAAGACTGGACACTCCATTGTGAGAAGACCTTAAGAGAAGACCCTAAGAGAAGACTGGACATACCATAGTGAGAAGACCCTAACAGAAGATCCTAAGAGAAGACTGGACACTCCATAGTGAGAAGACCCTAAGAGAAGACTGGACACACCATAGTGAGAAGACCCTAAGAGAAGACAGGACACTCCACAGTGAGAAGACCCTAAGAGAAGACTGGACACTCCATAGTGAGAAGACCCTAAGAGAAGACAGGACACTCCACAGTGAGAAGACCCTAAGAGAAGACTGGACACAACATAGTGAGAAGACCATAAGAGAAGACAGGACACACCATAGTGAGAAGACCCTAAGAGAAGACAGGACACACCATAGTGAGAAGACCCTAAGAGAAGACAGGACACTCCACAGTGAGAAGACCCTAAGAGAAGACAGGACACACCATATTGAGAAGACCCTAAGAGAAGACTGGACACACCATAGTGAGAAGACCCTAAGAGAAGACTTGACACACCATAGTGAGAAGACCCTAAGAGAAGACAGGACACACCATATTGAGAAGACCCTAAGAGAAGACTGGACACACCATAGTGAGAAGACCCTAAGAGAAGACTTGACACTCCATAGTGAGGAGATCCTAAGAGAAGACTGGACACACCATATTGAGAAGACCCTAAGAGAAGACTGGACACACCATAGTGAGAAGACCCTAAGAGAAGACTTGACACTCCATAGTGAGGAGATCCTAAGAGAATACAGGACACTCCACAGTGAGAAGACCCAAAGAGAAGACTGGACACTCCACAGTGAGAAGACCCTAAGAGAAGGGTGGGTTCACACTACATTTTCTCCCATACGGGAGCGCATACGGCAGGGGGGAGCTAAAACCTCGCGCTCCCGTATGCCTTCGTATGCGCTCCCGTATGCCTTCGTATGCGCTCCCATGTGTCATTCATTTCAATGAGCCGGCCGGAGTGAAACGTTCGGTCCGGTTGGCTCATTTTTGCGCCGTATGCGCTTTTATGACCGGACCTCAAACCGTGGTTGACCACAGTTTTAGGTCCGGGGGAAAAGCGCATACGGCACAAAAATGAGCCGACCGGACCGAACGTTTCACTCCGGCCGGCTCATTGAAAGGAATGACACACGGGAGCGCATACGAAGGCATACGGGAGCTCAAGGTTTTAGCTCCCCCCTGCCGTATGCGCTCACGTATGGGAGAAAACGTAGTGTGAACCCACCCGAAGACAGGACACACCATGGTGATAAGACCCTAAGAGAAGACTGGACACTCCATAGTGAGAAGACCCTATGAGAAGACAGGACACTCCATAGTGAGAAGACCCTAAGAGAAGACAGGACACTCCACAGTGAGAAGACCCTAAGAGAAGACAGGACACTCCACAGTGAGAATACCCTAAGAGAAGACAGGACACTCCACAGTGAGAAGACCCTAAGAGAAGACAGGACACTCCACAGTGAGAAGACCCTAAGAGAAGACTGGACACTCCACAGTGAGAAGACCCTAAGAGAAGACTGGACACTCCACAGTGAGAAGACCCTAAGAGAAGACAGGACACTCCACAGTGAGAAGACCCTAAGAGAAGACAGGACACTCCACAGTGAGAAGACCCTAAGAGAAGACAGGACACTCCATAGTGAGAAGACCCTAAGAGAAGACAGGACACGCCATAGTGAGAAGACCCTAAGAGAAGACTGGACACACCATAGTGAGAAGACCCTAAGAGAAGACAGGACACACCATAGTGAGAAGACTGGACACACCATAGTGAGAAGACCCTAAGAGAAGACTGGACACTCCACAGTGAGAAGGCCCTAAGAGAAGACAGGACACACCATAGTGAGAAGACCCTAAGAGAAGACTGGACACTCCACAGTGAGAAGACCCTAAGAGAAGACTGGACACTCCACAGTGAGAAGACCCTAAGAGAAGACTGGACACTCCACAGTGAGAAGACCCTAAGAGAAGACTGGACACTCCACAGTGAGAAGACCCTAAGAGAAGACTGGACACACCACAGTGAGAAGACCCTAAGAGAAGACTGGACACTCCACAGTGAGAAGACCCTAAGAGAAGACTGAACACACCATAGTGAGAAGACCCTAAGAGAAGACAGGACACTCCATAGTGAGAAGACCCTAAGAGAAGACTGGACACACCATAGTGAGAAGACCCTAAGAGAAGACTGGACACACCATAGTGAGAAGACCCTAAGAGAAGACAGGCCACTCCACAGTGAGAAGACCCTAAGAGAAGACTGGACACTCCACAGTGAGAAGACCCTAAGAGAAGACTGGACACTCCACAGTGAGAAGACCCTAAGAGAATACTGGACACTCCATTGTGAGAAGACAGGACACTCCACAGTGAGAAGACCCTAAGAGAAGACAGGACAATCCACAGTGAGAAGACCCTAAGAGAAGACTGGACACTCCATAGTGAGAAGACCCTAAGAGAAGACTGGACACTCCACAGTGAGAAGACCCTAAGAGAAGACTGGACACTCCATAGTGAGAAGACCCTAAGAGAAGACTGGACACTCCATAGTGAGAAGACCCTAAGAGATGACTGGACACTCCACAGTGAGAAGACCCTAAGAGAAGA
The DNA here is from genome assembly GCF_029499605.1 of Hyla sarda. Classification (NCBI taxonomy): domain Eukaryota; kingdom Metazoa; phylum Chordata; class Amphibia; order Anura; family Hylidae; genus Hyla; species Hyla sarda. The sequence goes on along the minus strand of NC_079197.1, from coordinate 192,218,437 downwards.
CTGGACACTCCATAGTGAGAAGACCCTAAGAGAAGACTGGACACTCCACAGTGAGAAGACCCTAAGAGAAGACTGGACACTCCACAGTGAGAAGACCCTAAGAGAAGGTCGGATGCTCTAGAGAACATCTAGAGTCTGAGACGACCTGACAAGACGATGTGATGTTACTACAGGTCTCTTTATGGATTTGTTCTAGTCAATAAACTTGTAGGAAACTGTTCTTATTAAAGTGGCACAAGGCGTGAAACGGAACAAAAACTTTTTCTGTGACCATAGAGAAGCATCAAACCTTGACTGAGCATCCTGTCCCACCTACATTATAGAAAGGAGGACGGAGGCGTGGAGTGGGGAATGGGATTACAGTGATCATCACTTCTCTTCTGCGACCCTGATACATCCTCCATTATACACAAGTCATAGATAGATATGAGATAGATAGATATGAGATAGATAGATATGAGATAGATAGATATGAGATAGATAGATATGAGATAGATAGATAGATAGATATGAGATAGATAGATAGATAGATATGAGATAGATAGATAGATATGAGATAGATAGATAGATATGAGATAGATATGAGATAGATGATAGATAGATATGAGATAGATAGATAGATAGATATGAGATAGATATGAGATAGATAGATAGATATGAGATAGCTATGAGATAGATGATAGATAGATATGAGATAGATAGATAGATAGATATGAGATAGATAGATATGAGATAGATAGATATGAGATAGAGAGATATGAGATAGAGAGATAGATAGATAGATAGATATGAGATAGATAGATAGATAGATATGAGATAGATAGATATGAGATAGATAGATAGATAGATATGAGATAGATAGATATGAGATAGATATATAAATAGGCAGATAATATTTCACTGTTTGGCGCCTCGGGTGTCTCTCTGATCTTCTCTTTGTTCTCCTGACACTTGTAGTTCCTCTGTCGTCTTCCTGTTATATAATATATTGGGGTCAGGTGGTGCCCGGGGGCGGTGCAGACAATGGTCGGACATTATAGATATTTCCATAGAATGGATCCGTAGAAACAAATAAATCCGGCTCCTAACACATCACATATGTAAATTAGTAAACGAAGCTTTAATGTTTTAGGACTAATAATTATCAGACATTGTATATAACAATACGGGGCCACAGTCCTGATCACCCAAGATCATCTGCACCAACAAAGCCAGCAGGGGCCCCACAAAAACCATAACAGGGGCCCCACAAAAATCATAACAGGGGCCCCACAAAAATCATAACAGGGGCCCCACAAAAATCATAACGGGCCCCACAAAAATCATAACAGGGGCCCCACAAAAATCATAACAGGGGCCCCACAAAAATCATAACAGGGGCCCCGCAAAAATCATAACAGGGGCCCCGCAAAAATCATAACAGGGGCCCCACAAAAATCATAACAGGGGCCCCACAAAAATCATAACAGGGGCCCCACAAAAATCATAACAGGGGCCCCACAAAAATCATAACAGGGGCCCCACAAAAATCATAACAGGGGCCCCGCAAAAATCATAACAGGGGCCCCGCAAAAATCATAACAGGGGCCCCACAAAAATCATAACAGGGGCCCCACAAAAATCATAACAGGGGCCCCACAAAAATCATAACAGGCCCCACAAAAATCATAACAGGGGCCCCGCAAAAATCATAACAGGGGCCCCGCAAAAATCATAACAGGGGCCCCACAAAAATCATAACAGGGGCCCCACAAAAATCATAACAGGGGCCCACAAAAATCATAACAGGGGCCCACAAAAATCATAACAGGGGCCCCACAAAAATCATAACAGGGGCCCCACAAAAATCATAACAGGGGCCCCACAAAAATCATAACAGGGGCCCCACAAAAATCATAACAGGGGCCCCACAAAAATCATAACAGGGGCCCCACAAAAATCATAACAGGGGCCCCACAAAAATCATAACAGGGGCCCCACAAAAATCATAACAGGGGCCCCACAAAAATCATGACAGGGGCCCCACAAAAATCATGACAGGGGCCCCACAAAAATCATGACAGGGGCCCCACAAAAATCATAACAGGGGCCCCACAAAAATCATGACAGGGGCCCCACAAAAATCATAACGGGCCCCACAAAAATAACAGGGGCCCCACAAAAATCATAACAGGGGCCCGACAAAAATCATGACAGGGGCCCCATAGAAAATCACAAGGGCCCCACAAAAATCACTACAGGGGCCCTCCTGGTGCTGGGGTCTCTTTACTCCATAGTGTATGGGGCCCCTCTCCCTCACGTCACACTGATGTAGCAGAGTTGTCCCAGTTTCCTGGATTCAGGTAAGGCAGTTGTTTTCCCTGCAGTCCTATGTAAATCTTTCTCCCAGTGACACACTCAGCTCTGCTATCCCTGCAGTCCTATGTAAGTATTTCTCCTGGTGACACCCTCAGCTCTGCTATCCCTGCAGTCCTATGTAAATCTTTCTCCCGGTGACACCCTCAGCTCTGCTATCCCTGCAGTCCTATGTAAATCTTTCTCCCAGTGACACACTCAGCTCTGCTATCCCTGCAGTCCTATGTAAATCTTTCTCCCAGCTGACACACTCAGCTCAGCTATCCCTGCAGTCCTATGTAAATCTTACTCCCAGTGACACACTCAGCTCTGCAATCCCTGCAGTCCTATGTAAATCTTTCTCCCAGTGACACCCTCAGCTCTGCTATCCCTGCAGTCCTATGTAAATCTTTCTCTCGGTGACACACTCAGCTCTGCTATCCCTGCAGTCCTATGTAAATATTTCTCCCGGTGACACACTCAGCTCAGCTATACCTGCAGTCCTATGTAAATCTTTCTCCCGGTGACACCCTCAGCTCTGCTATCCCTGCAGTCCTATGTAAATCTTTCTCCCCGTGACACCCTCAGCTTTGCTATCCCTGCAGTCCTATGTAAATCTTTCTCCCGGTGACACCCTCAACTTTGCTATCCCTGCAGTCCTATGTAAACTTTCTCCCAGTGACACACTCAGCTCTGCAATCCCTGCAGTCCTATGTAAATCTTTCTACCAGTGACACACTCAGCTCTGCTATCCCTGCAGTCCTATGTAAATCTTTCTCCCAGTGACATACTCAGCTCTGCTATCCCTGCAGTCCTATGTAAATCTGTCTCCCAGTGACACACTCAGCTCTGCTATCCCTGCAGTCCTATGTAAGTCTTTCTCCCGGTGACACCCTCAGCTTTGCTATCCCTGCAGTCCTATGTAAATCTTTCTCCCGATGACACCCTCAGCTCTGCTATCCCTGCAGTCCTATGTAAATCTTTCTCCCAGTGACACACTCAGCTCTGCAATCCCTGCAGTCCTATGTAAATCTTTCTCCCAGTGACACACTCAGCTCTGCTATCCCTGCAGTCCTATGTAAGTCTTTCTCCCGGTGACACCCTCAGCTTTGCTATCCCTGCAGTCCTATGTAAATCTTTCTCCCGGTGACACCCTCAGCTCTGCTATCCCTGCAGTCCTATGTAAATCTTTCTCCCAGCTGACACACTCAGCTCAGCTATCCCTGCAGTCCTATGTAAATCTTACTCCCAGTGACACACTCAGCTCTGCAATCCCTGCAGTCCTATGTAAATCTTTCTCCCGGTGCCCCCTCGGCTCTGCTATCCCTGCAGTCCTATGTAAATCTTTCTCTCGGTGACACACTCAGCTCTGCTATCCCTGCAGTCCTATGTAAATATTTCTCTCGGTGACACACTCAGCTCAGCTATACCTGCAGTCCTATGTAAATCTTTCTCCCGGTGACACACTCAGCTTTGCTATCCCTGCAGTCCTATGTAAATCTTTCTCCCGGTGACACCCTCAGCTTTGCTATCCCTGCAGTCCTATGTAAACTTTCTCCCAGTGACACACTCAGCTCTGCAATCCCTGCAGTCCTATGTAAATCTTTCTACCAGTGACACACTCAGCTCTGCTATCCCTGCAGTCCTATGTAAATCTTTCTCCCAGTGACACACTCAGCTCTGCTATCCCTGCAGTCCTATGTAAATCTTTCTCAGTGACACACTCAGCTCTGCAATCCCTGCAGTCCTATGTAAATCTTTCTCTCAGTGACACACTCAGCTCTGCAATCCCTGCAGTCCTATGTAAATATTTCTCTCAGTGACACACTCAGCTCTGCAATCCCTGCAGTCCTATGTAAATATTTCTCCCAGTGACACACTCAACTCTGCTATCCCTGCAGTCCTATGTAAATCTTTCTCCCAGTGACACACTCAGCTCTGCTATCCCTGCAGTCCTATGTAAATCTTTCTCCCAGTAACATACTCAGCTCTGCTATCCCTGCAGTCCTATGTAAATATTTCTCCCAGTGACACACTCAGCTCTGCTATCCCTGCAGTCCTATGTAAATCTTTCTCCCAGTGACACACTCAGCTCTGCTATCCCTGCAGTCCTATGTAAATCTTTCTCCAGGTGACACACTCAGCTCTGCTATCCCTGCAGTCCTATGTAAATCTTTCTCCCAGTGACACACTCAGCTCTGCTATCCCTGCAGTCCTATGTAAATCTTTCTCCCGGTGACACAATCAGCTCTGTTATCCCTGCAGTCCTATGTAAATCTTTCTCTCAGTGACACACTCAGCTCTGCTATCCCTGCAGTCCTATGCAAATCTTTCTCCCAGTGACACACTCAGCTCTGCTATCCCTGCAGTCCTATGTAAATCTTTCTCCCGGTGACACACTCAGCTCTGCTATCCCTGCAGTCCTATGCAAATCTTTCTCCTAGTGACACCCTCAGCTCTGCTATCCCTGCAGTCCTATGTAAATCTTTCTCCCGGTGACACCCTCAGCTCTGCTATCCCTGCAGTCCTATGTAAATCTTTCTCCCGGTGACACACTCAGCTCTGCTATCCCTGCAGTCCTATGTAAATATTTCTCCCGGTGACACCCTCAGCTCTGCTATCCCTGCAGTCCTATGTAAATATTTCTCCCGGTGACACCCTCGGCTCTGCTATCCCTGCAGTCCTATGTAAATCTTTCTCCCGGTGACACCCTCAGCTCTGCTATCCCTGCAGTCCTATGTAAATCTTTCTCCCGGTGACACACTCAGCTCTGCTATCCCTGCAGTCCTATGCAAATCTTTCTACCGGTGACACACTCAGCTCTGCTATCCCTGCAGTCCTATGTAAATCTTTCTCCCGGTGACACACTCAGCTCTGCTATCCCTGCAGTCCTATGCAAATCTTTCTCCTAGTGACACACTCAGCTCTTCTATCCCTGCAGTCCTAAGTAAATCTTTCTCCCGGTGACACCCTCAGCTCTGCTATCCCTGCAGTCCTATGTAAATATTTCTCCCGGTGACACCCTCAGCTCTGCTATCCCTGCAGTCCTATGTAAATCTTTCTCCCGGTGACACCCTCAGCTTTGCTATCCCTGCAGTCCTATGCAAATCTTTCTCCTAGTGACACTCAGCTCTGCTATCCCTGCAGTCCTATGTAAATCTTTCTCCCGGTGACACACTCAGCTCTGCTATCCCTGCAGTCCTATGTAAGTATTTCTCCCGGTGACACCCTCGGCTCTGCTATCCCTGCAGTCACCTTCCTACCTGTGCGCAGATCATGGCTTCCCCGGTCGGTGGCAGTTGTTGTGCGGTGAAGGTTTGGTGCAGCTGTGAGGGTTCCTGGGTGGGGCCCCGGCCCGGCCCCCTGTCATTGGACTCTCCCCATCCTCTATAGCCCGGGGCCACAGCCAGGTATGTGTGATGTGCAAACACCTGAATCCTCCCGCACTACACGAGGAGGCCGGAGCCTCACATAATGAGAACCAGTTGTGTGATCCCATAATTATACCGTAAATAAGAAACCGCGCAGATAAGGTGTCGGCTCCGGGACATTGCGCAAAACCTACAAATTATAACCTTAGATTTAACCCTATGTTATACTTCAGGGCCCCTCTGACCACCAGGGTCAATGATAATAAATTGAGCCGGGCCCCAGACGCCTGTAGGTCCTGTCTCCCTGCAGCACCTCCGCAGGGCACATGAAGCTGTCAGGACTGACTGGGGGGACAGGAAGAGTGATTCCTAAACTGACCCGAAAAACACTCTCCCTGCCTACTTATCCAAACATCCTAAACGAAGGATCGACAACTTGGAGCCGGTCCCTGCCTGCTCTAAAGTGCAGTGATGTAAAAGCAAATAATAAACATAGATATATGGAAAACTACGAGATATACCAGACAGGATACAAATACTAACAGGGCAGAATATAAACAGCTAAACTGATCAGGAACATAGGACACTGTTCACAAACAGATACAAGGACAAAGATCAGATCAACCACACAGGATATAAATACAGGACACTGTGCACAGATACAAGGACACAAATCAGACCAACCAAACAGGATATAAATATAGAACACTGTTCACACTGGACACAGATAACTAACAAACAGATTAGGTCCAGAACACAAGACTGGAAAATGAGTATAGACTCCAGGAACAAACAGGAATAAAAACTCAATCCCCCAGAAAACCTCCAGAAAACACAGGAATATCTTAATACTAGAACCCAGAGTCCACCACGGAGCACAGAGATATCCTGTAATAAATCTCAGTTCCCCAGAATCCACAACAGAGCACAGAGATATCCTGTACTAAATCTCAGTTCCCCAGAGTCCACCACGGAGCACGGAGATATCCTGTAATAAATCTCAGTTCCCCAGAATCCACAACAGAGCACAGAGATATCCTGTACTAAATCTCAGTTCCCCAGAGTCCACCACGAAGTGCGGAGATATCCTGTAATAAATCTTAATTCCCCAGAGTCCACCACGGAGCGCGGAGATATCCTGTACTAAATCTAAATTCCTCAGAGTCCACCACAGAGTGCGGAGATATCCTGTACTAAATCTTAATTCCCCAGAGTCCACCACGGAGCGCGGAGATATCCTGTACTAAATCTCAGTTCCCAGAGTCCACCACGGAGCGCAGAGATATCTTGTACTAAATCTCAGTTCCACAGAGTCCACCACGGAGCACGGAGATATCCTTTACAAAATCTCAGTTCCCCAGAGTCCACCACGGAGCGCGGAGATGTCCTGTACTAAATCTCAGTTCCCCAGAGTCCACCACGGAGCACAGAGATGTCCTGTACTAAATCTCAGTTCCCCGGGGTCCACCACAGAGCGCGGTGATATCCTGTACTAATTCTAAGTTCCCCAGAGTCCACCACGGAGCGTGGAGATATCCTGTACTAAATCTCAGTTCCCCAGGGTCCACCACGGAGCGCAGAGATGTCCTGTACTAAATCTCAGTTCCCCAGAGTCCACCACGGAACACGGAGATATCCTGTACTAAATCTCAGTTACGAGAGTCCACCACGGAGTGCGGAGATATCCTGTACTAAATCTCAGTTCCCAGAGTCCACCACGGAGCGCGGAGATATCCTGTACTAAATCTCAGTCCCCAGAGTCCACCACGGAGCACAGAGATGTCCTGTACTAAATCTCAGTTCCCCAGAGTCCACCACGCAACACGGAGATATCCTGTACTAAATCTCAGTTCCCAGAGTCCACCACGGAGCGCGGAGGTATCCTGTACTAAATCTCAGTTCCCCAGAGTCCACCACGGAGCGCGGAGATATCCTGTTCTAAGTCTCAGTTCCCCAGAGTCCACCACGGAGCACGGAGATATCCTGTACTAAATCTCAGTTCCCCAGGGTCCACCACGGAGCACAGAGATATCCTGTACTAAATCTCAGTTCCCCAGAGTCCACCACGGAGCACGGAGATATCCTGTACTAAATCTCAGTTCCCAGAGTCCACCACGGAGCGCGGAGATATCCTGTACTAAATCTCAGTTCCCCAGAGTCCACCACGGAGCGCGGAGATATCCTGTACTAAACCTCAGTTCCCCAGAGTCCACCACGGAGCGCGGAGATATCCTGTACTAAGTCTCAGTTCCCAGAGTCGACCACGGAGCGCGGAGATATCCTGTACTAAATCTCAGTTCCCCAGAGTCCACCACGGAGCGTGGAGATATCCTGTACTAAATCTCAGTTCCCCAGAGACCACCACAGAGCACGGAGATATCCTGTACTAAATCTCAGTTCCCAGAGTCCACCACAGAGCGCGGAGATGTCCTGTACTAAATCTCAGTTCCCAGAGTCCACCACGGAGTGTGGAGATATCCTGTACTAAATCTCAGTTCCCAGAGTCCACCACGGAGTGTGGAGATATCCTGTACTAAATCTCAGTTCCCAGAGTCCACCACGGAGTGTGGAGATATCCTGTACTAAATCTCGGTTCCCAGAGTCCACCAAGGAGCGCGGAGATGTCCTGTACTAAATCTCAGTTCCCAGAGTCCACCATGGAGCGCGGAGATATCATGTACTAAATCTCAGTTCCCAGAGTCCACCATGGAGCGCGGAGATATCCTGTACTAAGTCTCAGTTCCCCAGAGTCCACCACGGAGCGTGGAGATGTCCTGTACTAAATCTCAGTTCCCCAGGGTCCACCACGGAGCACGGAGATATCCTGTACTAAATCTCAGTTCCCCAGGGTCCACCACGGAGCACGGAGATATCCTGTACTTAATCTCAGTTCCCAGAGTCCACCACGGAGCACCGAGATATCCTGTACTAAATCTCAGTTCCCCAGAGTCCACCACGGAGCGCGGAGATATCCTGTACTAAATCTCAGTTCCCCAGAGTCCACCACGGAGCGAGGAGATATCCTGTACTAAGTCTCAGTTCCCAGAGTCAACCACGGAGCGTGGAGATATCCTGTACTAAATCTCAGTTCCCAGAGTCCACCACGGAGCACGGAGATATCATGTACTAAACCTCAGTCCCCAGAGTCCACCACGGAGCGCGGAGATATCCTGTACTAAATCTCAGTCCCCAGAGTCCACCACGGAGCACGGAGATATCCTGTACTAAATCTCAGTTCCCAGAGTCCACCACGGAGTGCGGAGATATCCTGTACTAAATCTCAGTTCCCAGAGTCCACCACGGAGTGCGGAGATATCCTGTACTAAATCTCAGTTCCCAGAGTCCACCACGGAGAGCGGAGATATCCTGTACTAAATCTCAGTTCCCAGAGTCCACCATGGAGCGCGGAGATGTCCTGTACTAAATCTCAGTTCCCAGAGTCCACCACGGAGCGTGGAGATATCCTGTACTAAATCTCAGTTCCCAGAGTCCACCATGGAGCACATAGCTATCCTGTACTAAATCTCAGTTCCCAGAGTCCACCATGGAGCGCGGAGATGTCCTGCACTAAATCTCAGTTCCCAGAGTACACCATGGAGCGCGGAGATGTCCTGTACTAAATCTCAGTTCCCCAGAGTCCACCACGGAGCGCGGAGATATCCTGTACTAAATCTCAGTTCCCAGAGTCCACCATGGAGAGCGGAGATATCCTGTACTAAATCTCAGTTCCCAGAGTCCACCACGGAGCGCGGAGATGTCCTGTACTAAATCTCAGTTCCCAGAGTCCACCATGGAGAGCGGAGATATCCTGTACTAAATCTCAGTTCCCAGAGTACACCATGGAGCGCGGAGATGTCCTGTACTAAATCTCAGTTCCCACAGTCCACCATGGAGCGCGGAGATGTCCTGTACTAAATCTCAGTTCCCAGAGTCCACCACGGAGCGCGGAGATGTCCTGTACCAAATCTCAGTTCCCAGAGTCCACCACGGAGTGTGGAGATGTCCTGTACTAAATCTCAGTTCCCACAGTCCACCATGGAGCGCGGAGATGTCCTGTACTAAATCTCAGTTCCCAGAGTCCACCACGGAGCGCGGAGATGTCCTGTACCAAATCTCAGTTCCCAGAGTCCACCACGGAGTGCGGAGATGTCCTGTACTAAATCTCAGTTCCCAGAGTCCACCACAGAGCGCGGAGATGTCCTGTACTAAATCTCAGTTAGCCAGAGTCCACCACGGAGCGCGGAGATGTCCTGTACTAAATCTCAGTTCCCAGAGTCCACCACGGAGCACGGAGATATCCTGTACTAAATCTCAGTTCCCAGAGTCCACCATGGAGCACGGAGATATCCTGTACTAAATCTTAGTCCCCAGAGTCCACCACGGAGCGCGGAGATGTCCTGTACTAAATCTCAGTTCCCCACAGTCCACTACGGAGCGCGGAGATATCCTGTACTAAATCTCAGTTCCCAGAGTCCACCACGGAGCGCGGAGATATCCTGTACTAAATCTCAGTTCCCAGAGTCCACCACGGAGCACGGAGATATCATGTACTAAACCTCAGTCCCCAGAGTCCACCACGGAGCGCGGAGATATCCTGTACTAAATCTCAGTCCCCAGAGTCCACCACGGAGCACGGAGATGTCCTGTACTAAATCTCAGTTCCCAGAGTCCACCACGGAGCACGGAGATATCATGTACTAAACCTCAGTCCCCAGAGTCCACCAAGGAGTGCGGAGATGTCCTGTACTAAATCTCAGTTCTCAGAGTCCACCACGGAGCACGGAGATATCCTGTACTAAATCTCAGTTCCCAGAGTCCACCATGGAGCACGGAGATATCCTGTACTAAATCTTAGTCCCCAGAGTCCACCACGGAGCGCGGAGATGTCCTGTACTAAATCTCAGTTCCCCACAGTCCACTACGGAGCGCGGAGATATCCTGTACTAAATCTCAGTTCCCAGAGTCCACCACGGAGCGCGGAGATATCCTGTACTATATCTCAGTTCCCAGAGTCCACCACGGAGCGCGGAGATGTCCTGTACTAAATCTCAGTTCCCCACAGTCCACCACGGAGCGCGGAGATGTCCTGTACTAAATCTCAGTTCCCAAAGTCCACCACGGAGCGCGGAGATATCCTGTACTAAATCTCAGTCCCCAGAGTCCACCACGGAGCACGGAGATGTCCTGTACTAAATCTCAGTTCCCAGAGTGCACCACGGAGCACGGAGATATCATGTACTAAACCTCAGTCCCCAGAGTCCACCAAGGAGCGCGGAGATATCCTGTACTAAGTCTCAGTCCCCAGAGTCCACCACGGAGCGCGGAGATGTCCTGTACTAAACCTCAGTCCCCAGAGTCCACCACGGAGCGCGGAGATATCCTGTACTAAATCTCAGTCTCCAGAGTCCACTACGGAGCGCGGATATATCCTGTACTAAATCTCAGTTCCCAGAGTCCACAACGGAGCACGGAGATGTCCTGTACTAAATCTCAGTTCCCCAGAGTCCACCACGGAGCGCGGAGATATCCTGTACTAAATCTCAGTCCCCAGAGTCCACCACGGAGCGCGGAGATGTCCTGTACTAAATCTCAGTTCCCCAGAGTCCACCACGGAGCGCGGAGATATCCTGTACTAAATCTCATTTTCCATAGTCCACCACGGAGTGCGGAGATGTCCTGTACTAAATCTCAGTTCCCAGAGTCCACCACGGAGCACGGATATATCCTGTACTGAATCTCAATTCCTCAGAGTCCACCACGGAGCACGGATATATCCTGTACTAAATCTCAGTTCCCAGAGTCCACCACGGAGCACGGATATATCCTGTACTGAATCTCAATTCCTCAGAGTCCACCACGGAGCACGGAGATATCATGTACTAAACCTCAGTCCCCAGAGTCCACCACGGAGTGCGGAGATATCCTGTACTAAATCTCAGTCCCCAGAGTCCACCACGGAGCACGGAGATGTCCTGTACTAAATCTCAGTTCCCCACAGTCCACTACGGAGCGCGGAAATATCCTATACTAAATCTCAGTTCCCAGAGTCCACCACGGAGCGGGGAGATGTCTTGTACTAAATCTCATTTCCCAGAGTCCACCACGGAGCGTGGAGATATCATGTACTAAATCTCAGTTCCCCACAGTCCACCACGGAGCGCGGAGATGTCCTGTACTAAATCTCAGTTCCCAGAGTCCACCACGGAGCACGGAGATATCATGTACTAAACCTCAGTCCCCAGAGTCCACCACGGAGCGCGGAGATATCCTGTACTAAATCTCAGTCCCCAGAGTCCACCACGGAGCGCGGAGATGTCCTGTACTAAACCTCAGTCCCCATAGTCCACCATGGAGCACGGATATATCATGTAGTAAATCTGAGTCGCCAGAGTCCACCACGGAGCGCGGAGATATCCTGTACTAAATCTCAGTTCCCAGAGTCCACCACGGATCACGGAGATATCATGTACTAAACCTCAGTCCCCAGAGTCCGCCACGGAGCACGGAGATATCATGTACTAAACCTCAGTTCCCCAGAGTCCACCACAAAGCGCGGAGATATCCTGTACTAAATCTCAGTTCCCCAGGGTCCACCACGGAGCGCGGAGATGTCCTGTACTAAATCTCAGTCCCCAGAGTCCACTACGGAGCGCGGAGATATCCTGTACTAAATCTCAGTTCCCAGAGTCCACCACGGAGCACGGAGATATCTTGTACTAAACCTCAGTCCCCAGAGTCCACCAAGGAGCGCGGAGATATCCTGTACTAAATCTCAGTCCCCAGAGTCCACCACGGAGCGCGGAGATGTCCTGTACTAAACCTCAGTCCCCAGAGTCCACCACGGAGCGCGGAGATATCCTGTACTAAATCTCAGTCCCCAGAGTCCACTACGGAGCGCGGATATATCCTGTCCTAAATCTCAGTTCCCAGAGTCCACCACGGAGCACGGAGATGTCCTGTACTAAATCTCAGTTCCCCAGAGCCCACCACGGAGCGCGGAGATATCCTGTACTAAATCTCAGTCCCCAGAGTCCACCACGGAGCGCGGAGATATCCTGTACTAAATCTCAGTTCCCCAGAGTCCACCACGGAGCGCGGAGATATCATGTACTAAATCTCATTTTCCATAGTTCACCACGGAGTGCGGAGATGTCCTGTACTAAATCTCAGTTCCCCAGAGTCCACCACGGAGCGTGGAGATATCCTGTACTAAATCTCAGTTCCCAGAGTCCACCACGGAGCACGGATATATCCTGTACTGAATCTTAATTCATCAGAGTCCACCACGGAGCACGGATATATCCTGTACTAAATCTCAGTCCCCAGAGTCCACCACGGAGCGCGGAGATGTCCTGTACTAAATCTCAGTTCCCCACAGTCCACTACGGAGCGCGGAGATATCCTGTACTAAATCTCAGTTCCCAGAGTCCACCAAGGAGCGTGGAGATATCCTGTACTATATCTCAGTTCCCAGAGTCCACCACGGAGCACGGAGATATCATGTACTAAACCTCAGTCCCCAAAGTCCACCACGGAGCGCGGAGATATCCTGTACTAAATCTCAGTCCCCAGAGTCCACCACGGAGCGCGGAGATATCATGTACTAAATCTCAGTTCCCAGAGTCCACCACGGAGCGAGAAGATATCTTATACTAAATCTCCGTACCCCACAGTCCGCCACGGAGCGCGAAGATATCCTGTACTAAATCTCAGTTCCCAGAGTCCACCACGGAGCACGGAGATATCCTGTACTAAGTCTCAGTCCCCAGAGTCCACCACAGAGCGCGGAGATGTCCTGTACTAAATCTCAGTTCCCCAGAGTCCACCACGGAGCGCGGAGATGTCCTGTACTAAATCTCAGTTCCCCACAGTCCACCACGGAGCGCGGAGATGTCCTGTACTAAATCTCAGTTCCCAGAGTCCACCACGGAGCACGGAGATATCCTGTACTAAGTCTCAGTCCCCAGAGTCCACCACAGAGCACGGAGATGTCCTGTACTAAATCTCAGTTCCCCAGAGTCCACCACGGAGCGCGGAGATGTCCTGTACTAAATCTCAGTTCCCCACAGTCCACCACGGAGCGCGGAGATATCCTGTACTAAATCTCAGTTCCCAGAGTCCACCACGGAGCGTGGACATGTCCTGTACTAAATCTCAGTTCCCCAGAGTACACCACGGAGCGCGGAGATATCCTGTACTAAATCTCAGTCCCCAGAGTCCACCACGGAGCGTGGAGATGTCCTGTACTAAATCTCAGTTCCCCAGAGTCCACCACGGACGCGGAGATATCCTGTACTAAATCTCAGTTTCCCAGAGTCCACCACGGAGCGCGGAGATATCCTGTACTAAATCTCAGTTCCCTAGAGTCCACCACGGAGCGCGGAGATATCCTGTACTAAATCTCAGTCCCCAGAGTCAACCACAAAGCGCGGAGATGTCCTGTACTAAATCTCAGTTCCCCAGAGTCCACCAAGGAGCGCAGAGATATCCTGTACTAAATCTCAGTTCCCCACAGTCCGCCACGGAGCGCGGAGATATCCTGTACTAAATCTCAGTCCCCAGAGTCCACCACGGAGCGCGGATATATCCTGTACTAAATCTCAGTTCCCAGAGTCCACCACGGAGCACGGAGATGTCCTGTACTAAATCTCAGTTCCCCAGAGTCCACCACGGAGCGAGGAGATATCCTGTACTAAATCTCAGTTCCCAGAGTCCACCACGGAGCGAGGAGATATCCTGTACTAAATCTCAGTTCCCCACAGTCCACCACGGAGCGCGGAGATGTCCTGTACTAAATCTCAGTCCCCAGAGTACACCATGGAGCGCGGAGATATCCTGTACTAAATCTCAGTTCCCAGAGTCCACCACGGAGCCCGGACATGTCCTGTACTAAATCTCAGTTCCCCAGAGTCCACCACGGAGCGCGGAGATATCCTGTACTAAATCTCAGTCCCCAGAGTCCACCACGGAGCGCGCAGATGTCCTGTACTAAATCTCAGTTCCCCAGAGTCCACCACGGAGCGCGGAGATATCCTGTACTAAATTTCAGTTCCCCAGAGTCCACCACGGAGCGCGGAGATATCCTGTACTAAATCTCAGTCCCCAGAGTCCACCACGGAGCGCGGAGATATCCTGTACTAAATCTCAGTCCCCAGAGTCAACCACGGAGCGCGGAGATGTCCTGTACTAAATCTCAGTTCCCCAGAGTCCACCAAGGAGCGCAGAGATATCCTGTACTAAATCTCAGTTCCCCACAGTCCGCCACGGAGCGCGGAGATATCCTGTACTAAATTTCAGTCCCCAGAGTCCACCACGGAGCGCGGATATATCCTGTACTAAATCTCAGTTCCCAGAGTCCACCACGGAGCACGGAGATGTCCTGTACTAAGTCTCAGTCCCCAGAGTCCACCACAGAGCGCGGAGATGTCCTGTACTAAATCTCAGTTCCCCAGAGTCCACCACGGAGCGAGGAGATGTCCTGTACTAAATCTCAGTTCCCAGAGTCCACCACGGAGCGAGGAGATATCCTGTACTAAATCTCAGTTCCCCACAGTCCACCACGGAGCGCGGAGATGTCCTGTACTAAATCTCAGTCCCCAGAGTCCACCATGGAGCGCGGAGATATCCTGTACTAAATCTCAGTTCCCAGAGTCCACCACGGAGCGCGGACATGTCCTGTACTAAATCTCAGTTCCCCAGAGTCCACCACGGAGCGCGGAGATATCCTGTACTGAATCTCAGTCCCCAGAGTCCACCACGGAACGCGGAGATGTCCTGTACTAAATCTCAGTTCCCCAGAGTCCACCACGGAGCGCGGAGATATCCTGTACTAAATCTCAGTTCCCCAGAGTCCACCACGGAGCGCGGAGATATCCTGTACTAAATCTCAGTCCCCAGAGTCCACCATGGAGCGCGGAGATGTCCTGTACTAAATCTTAGTCCCCAGAGTCCACCACGGAGCGCGGAGGTATCCTGTACTAAATCTCAGTTCCCAGAGTCCACCACAGAGCGCGCAGATATCCTGTACTAAATCTCAGTTCCCAGAGTCCACCACGGAGCACGGAGATATCCTGTACTAAATCTCAGTTCCCCACAGTCCACCACGGAGGGCGGAGATATCCTGTACTAAATCTCAGTCCCCACAGTCCACCACGGAGCGCGGAGATATCCTGTACTAAATCTCAGTTCCCCAGAGTCCACCACGGAGCGCGGAGATATCCTGTACTAAATCTCAGTCCCCACAGTCCACCACGGAGCGCGGAGATATCCTGTACTAAATCTCAGTCCCCAGAGTCCACCATGGAGCGCGGAGATATCCTGTACTAAATCTCAGTTCCCCAGAGTCCACCACGGAGCGCGGAGATGTCCTGTACTAAATCTCAGTTCCCCACAGTCCACTACGGAGCGCGGAGATATCCTGTACTAAATCTCAGTTCCCAGAGTCCACCACGGAGCGCGGAGATATCCTGTACTATATCTCAGTTCCCAGAGTCCACCACGGAGCACGGAGATATCATGTACTAAACCTCAGTCCCCAAAGTCCACCACGGAGCGCGGAGATATCCTGTACTAAATCTCAGTCCCCAGAGTCCACCACGGAGCGCGGAGATATCATGTACTAAATCTCAGTTCCCAGAGTCCACCACGGAGCGAGAAGATATCTTATACTAAATCTCAGAACCCCACAGTCCGCCACGGAGCGCGAAGATATCCTGTACTAAATCTCAGTTCCCAGAGTCCACCACGGAGCACGGAGATATCCTGTACTAAGTCTCAGTCCCCAGAGTCCATCACAGAGCGCGGAGATGTCCTGTACTAAATCTCAGTTCCCCAGAGTCCACCACGGAGCGCGGAGATGTCCTGTACTAAATCTCAGTTCCCCACAGTCCACCACGGAGCGCGGAGATGTCCTGTACTAAATCTCAGTTCCCCAGAGTCCACCAAGGAGCGCAGAGATATCCTGTACTAAATCTCAGTTCCCCACAGTCCGCCACGGAGCGCGGAGATATCCTGTACTAAATCTCAGTCCCCAGAGTCCACCACGGAGCACGGATATATCCTGTACTAAATCTCAGTTCCCAGAGTCCACCACGGAGCACGGAGATATCCTGTACTAAATCTCAGTTCCCAGAGTCCACCACGGAGCGCGGACATGTCCTGTACTAAATCTCAGTTCCCCAGAGTCCACCACGGAGCGCGGAGATATCCTGTACTAAATCTCAGTCCCCAGAGTCCACCACGGAGCGCGGAGATGTCCTGTACTAAATCTCAGTTCCCCAGAGTCCACCACGGACGCGGAGATATCCTGTACTAAATCTCAGTTTCTCAGAGTCCACCACGGAGCGCGGAGATATCCTGTACTAAATCTCAGTTCCCTAGAGTCCACCACGGAGCGCGGAGATATCCTGTACTAAATCTCAGTCCCCAGAGTCAACCACGGAGCGCGGAGATGTCCTGTACTAAATCTCAGTTCCCCAGAGTCCACCAAGGAGCGCAGAGATATCCTGTACTAAATCTCAGTTCCCCACAGTCCGCCACGGAGCGCGGAGATATCCTGTACTAAATCTCAGTCCCCAGAGTCCACCACGGAGCACGGATATATCCTGTACTAAATCTCAGTTCCCAGAGTCCACCACGGAGCACGGAGATGTCCTGTACTAAGTCTCAGTCCCCAGAGTCCACCACAGAGCGCGGAGATGTCCTGTACTAAATCTCAGTTCCCCAGAGTCCACCACGGAGCGAGGAGATGTCCTGTACTAAATCTCAGTTCCCAGAGTCCACCACGGAGCGCGGAGATGTCCTGTACTAAATCTCAGTCCCCAGAGTCCACCACGGAGCGTGGAGATATCCTGTACTAAATCTCAGTTCCCCAGAGTACACCATGGAGCGCGGAGATATCCTGTACTAAATCTCAGTCCCCAGAGTCCACCACGGAGTGCGGAGATATCCTGTACTAAATCTCAGTTCCCAGAGTCCACCACGGAGCGAGGACATGTCCTGTACTAAATCTAAGTTCCCCAGAGTCCACCACGGAGCGCGGAGATATCCTGTACTAAATCTCAGTCCCCAGAGTCCACCACGGAGCGTGGAGATATCCTGTACTAAGTCTCAGTTCCCAGAGTCGACCACGGAGCGCGGAGATGTCCTGTACTAAATCTCAGTTCCCCAGAGTCCACCACGGAGCGCGGAGATATCCTGTACTAAATCACAGTTCCCAGAGTCCACCACGGAGCGCGGAGATATCCTGTACTAAATCTCAGTTCCCAGAGTCCACCACGGAGCGCGGAGATATCCTGTACTAAATCACAGTTCTCCAGAGTCCACCACGGAGCGCGGAGATATCCTGTACTAAATCTCAGTTCCCCACAGAGTCCACCACGGAGCGCGGAGATGTCCTGTACTAAATCTCAGTTCCCCAGAGTCCCAGTAGAAGGTCCCAGGGACGTCTTGTTACAAAAACTCTGAAAACGGATCCAAGAGGAAAAAAAAGTGTGAAGAGACGGTCCCTGGTTATATCCTGTTCTGCACATTCAGAACTGCAGGTAATAATGGACCCTGTACTCGGGCATTCTCATGGGGGCACTGGGGCTGTCCCTGTTATTGGAGTCCTATGGGCTATTGTAGTGGATGTCATGTGGGATACTATCTGCTGAGCCTATGTATCTAAGCCTGTCTTGTGTGATACCCTCTCTGTATCTAAGCCTGTCTTGTGTAATACTCTCTGCTGGTTGTGTGTCTAAGCCTGTCTTGTGTGATACCCTCTCTGTATCTAAGCCTGTCTTGTGTAATACTCTCTGCTGGTTGTGTGTCTAAGCCTGTCTTGTGTGATACCCTCTCTGTATCTAAGCCTGTCTTGTGTAATACTTTCTGCTGGTTGTGTGTCTAAGCCTGTCTTATGTGATACCCTCTGTGTATCTAAGCCTGTCTTGTGTAATACTCTCTGTTGGTTGTGTGTCTAAGCCTGTCTTGTGTGATACCGTCTGTGTATCTAAGCATGTCATGTGTAATATTCTCTGCTGTGTGTGGGTATCTAAGCCTATCTTGTATGATACTGTCTGATGAGCCTGTGTATCTAAGCCTGTCTTGGGTGATAATATCTCTGTATCTAAGCCTAGCATGTGTGATACTCTGCTGGGTATATGTATATAAGCCTGTCTTGTGTGATACTATATGGGTATCTAAGCCTGTCTTGTGTGATACTGTCTGATGAGCCTGTGTATCGAAGCCAGACTTCTGTGAAACTCTCTGCTGGGTGTGTGTATGTAAGTCTGACTTGTGTGATACTGTCTGTGTATCTAAGCCTTTTATTTGTGATATGGTGTAATGAGATGTTATCTGTTCTCTATACAATCCTCTTTGGAGTATGTGGCGCCCCCTCTATCTATATGGTGGTCAGTGGGATCACATCTCCCCTGTTCTCTATACAATCCTCTTTGGAGTATGTGGCGCCCCCTCTATCTATATGGTGGTCAGTGGGATCACATCTCCCCTGTTCTCTATACAATCCTCTCGGGTGGATGCGGCGCCCCCTCTATCTATATGGTGGTCAGTGGGATCACATCTCCACTGTTCTCTATACAATCCTCTCCTCTCGGGTGGATGCGGTGCCCCCCTCTATCTATATGGTGGTCAGTGGGATCACATCTCCCCTGTTCTCTATACAATCCTCTCTGGTGGATGTGGCGCCCCCTCTATCTATATGGTGGTCAGTGGGATCACATCTCCCCTGTTCTCTATACAATCCTCTCCTCTCTGGTGGATGTGGCGCCCCCTCTATCTATATGGTGGTCAGTGGGATCACATCTCCCCTGTTCTCTATACAATCCTCTCCTCTCTGGTGGATGTGGCGCCCCCTCTAGCTATATGGTGGTCAGTGGGATCACATCTCCCCATTTCTCTATACAATCCTCTCCTCTCTGGTGGATGTGGCGCCCCCTCTAGCTATATGGTGGTCAGTGGGATCACATCTCCCCATTTCTCTATACAATCCTCTCGGGTGGATGTGGCGCCCCCTCTATCTATATGGTGGTCAGTGGGATCACATCTCCCCATTTCTCTATACAATCCTCTCCTCTCTGGTGGATGTGGCGCCCCCTCTATCTATATGGTGGTCAGTGGGATCACATCTCCCCTCTTCTCTATACCATCCTCTCTGGTGGATGCGGCGCCCCCTCTATCTATATGGTGGTCAGTGGGATCACATCTCCCCTGTTCTCTATACAATCCTCTCCTCTTGCGGTGGATGTGGCGCCCCCTCTATCTATATGGTGGTCAGTGGGATCACATCTCCCCTGTTCTCTATACAATCCTCTCCTCTTGCGGTGGATGTGGCGCCCCCTCTATCTATATGGTGGTCAGTGGGATCACATCTCCTCTGTTCTCTATACAATCCTCTCCTCTTGCGGTGGATGTGGCGCCCCCTCTATCTATATGGTGGTCAGTGGGATCACATCTCCCCTGTTCTCTATACAATCCTCTCTGGTGGATGTGGCGCCCCCTCTATCTATATGGTGGTCAGTGGGATCACATCTCCCCTGTTCTCTATACAATCCTCTCCTCTCGGGGGGATGTGGCGCCCCCTCTATCTATATGGTGGTCAGTGGGATCACATCTCCTCTGTTCTCTATACAATCCTCTCTGGTGGATGTGGCGCCCCCTCTATCTATATGGTGGTCAGTGGGATCACATCTCCCCTGTTCTCTATACAATCCTCTCCTCTCTGGTGGATGTGGCGCCCCCTCTAGCTATATGGTGGTCAGTGGGATCACATCTCCCCTGTTCTCTATACAATCCTCTCCTCTCGGGTGGATGTGGCGCCCCCTCTATCTATATGGTGGTCAGTGGGATCACATCTCCCCTGTTCTCTATACAATCCTCTCTGGTGGATGCGGCGCCCCCTCTATCTATATGGTGGTCAGTGGGATCACATCTCCTCTGTTCTCTATACAATCCTCTCCTCTTGCGGTGGATGCGGCGCCCCCTCTATCTATATGGTGGTCAGTGGGATCACATCTCCCCTGTTCTCTATACAATCCTCTCCTCTCTGGTAGATGTGGCGCCCCCTCTATCTATGTGGTGGTCAGTGGGATCACATCTCCCCTGTTCTCTATACAATCCTCTCCTCTCTGGTGGATGTGGCGCCCCCTCTATCTATATGGTGGTCAGTGGGATCACATCTCCTCTGTTCTCTATACAATCCTCTCCTCTCTGGTGGATGTGGCGCCCCCTCTATCTATATGGTGGTCAGTGGGATCACATCTCCCCTGTTCTCTATACAATCCTCTCCTCTCGGGGGGATGTGACGCCCCCTTTATCTATATGGTGGTCAGTGGGATCACATCTCCCCTGTTCTCTATACAATCCTTTCCTCTCGGGTGGATGTGGCGCCCCCTCTAGCTATATGGTGGTCAGTGGGATCACATCTCCCCTGTTCTCTATACAATCCTCTCCTCTCTGGTGGATGTGGCGCCCCCTCTATCTATATGGTGGTCAGTGGGATCACATCTCCCCTATTCTCTATACAATCCTCTCCTCTCGGGGGGATGCGGCGCCCCCTCTATCTATATGGTGGTCAGTGGGATCACATCTCCTCTGTTCTCTATACAATCCTCTCCTCTCTGGTGGATGTGGCGCCCCCTCTATCTATATGGTGGTCAGTGGGATCACATCTCCCCTGTTCTCTATACAATCCTCTCGGGTGGATGTGGCGCCCCCTCTATCTATATGGTGGTCAGTGGGATCACATCTCCCCTGTTCTCTATACAATCCTCTCCTCTCTGGTGGATGTGGCGCCCCCTCTATCTATATGGTGGTCAGTGGGATCACATCTCCCCTGTTCTCTATACAATCCTCTCCTCTCGGGTGGATGAGGCGCCCCCTCTATCTATATGGTGGTCAGTGGGATCACATCTCCCCTGTTCTCTATACAATCCTCTCCTCTCGGGTGGATGTGGCGCCCCCTCTATCTATATGGTGGTCAGTGGGATCACATCTCCCCTGTTCTCTATACAATCCTCTCTGGTGGATGCGGCGCCCCCTCTATCTTAATGGTGGTCAGTGGGATCACATCTCCCCTGTTCTCTATACAATCCTCTCCTCTCGGGTGGATGTGGCGCCCCCTCTATCTATATGGTGGTCAGTGGGATCACATCTCCCCTGTTCTCTATACAATCCTCTCTGGTGGATGCGGCGCCCCCTCTATCTTAATGGTGGTCAGTGGGATCACATCTCCCCTGTTCTCTATACAATCCTCTCGGGTGGATGTGGCGCCCCCTCTATCTATATGGTGGTCAGTGGGATCACATCTCCCCTGTTCTCTATACAATCCTCTCTGGTGGATGCGGCGCCCCCTCTATCTATATGGTGGTCAGTGGGATCACATCTCCCCTGTTCTCTATACAATCCTCTCTGGTGGATGTGGCGCCCCCTCTATCTATATGGTGGTCAGTGGGATCACATCTCCTCTGTTCTCTATACAATCCTCTCTGGTGGATGTGGCGCCCCCTCTATCTATATGGTGGTCAGTGGGATCACATCTCCCCTGTTCTCTATACAATCCTCTCCCCTCTGGTGGATGCGGCGCCCCCTCTATCTATATGGTGGTCAGTGGGATCACATCTCCCCTGTTCTCTATACAATCCTCTCCTCTCTGGTGGATGTGGCGCCCCCTCTATCTATATGGTGGTCAGTGGGATCACATCTCCTCTGTTCTCTATACAATCCTCTCCTCTCGGGTGGATGTGGCGCCCCCTCTATCTATATGGTGGTCAGTGGGATCACATCTCCCCTGTTCTCTATACAATCCTCTCCTCTCGGGTGGATGTGGCGCCCCCTCTATCTATATGGTGGTCAGTGGGATCACATCTCCCCTGTTCTCTATACAATCCTCTCGGGTGGATGCGGCGCCCCCTCTATCTATATGGTGGTCAGTGGGATCACATCTCCTCTGTTCTCTATACAATCCTCTCTGGTGGATGTGGCGCCCCCTCTATCTATATGGTGGTCAGTGGGATCACATCTCCCCTGTTCTCTATACAATCCTCTCCTCTCTGGTGGATGTGGCGCCCCCTCTATCTATATGGTGGTCAGTGGGATCACATCTCCCCTGTTCTCTATACAATCCTCTCCTCTCGGGTGGATGTGGCGCCCCCTCTATCTATATGGTGGTCAGTGGGATCACATCTCCCCTGTTCTCTATACAATCCTCTCCTCTCGGGTGGATGTGGCGCCCCCTCTATCTATATGGTGGTCAGTGGGATCACATCTCCCCTGTTCTCTATACAATCCTCTCCTCTCGGGTGGATGTGGCGCCCCCTCTATCTATATGGTGGTCAGTGGGATCACATCTCCCCTGTTCTCTATACAATCCTCTCGGGTGGATGTGGCGCCCCCTCTATCTATATGGTGGTCAGTGGGATCACATCTCCCCTGTTCTCTATACAATCCTCTCCTCTCTGGTGGATGTGGCGCCCCCTCTATCTATATGGTGGTCAGTGGGATCACATCTCCCCTGTTCTCTATACAATCCTCTCTGGTGGATGTGGCGCCCCCTCTATCTATATGGTGGTCAGTGGGATCACATCTCCCCTTTTCTCTATACAATCCTCTCCTCTCTGGTGGATGCGGCGCCCCCTCTATCTTAATGGTGGTCAGTGGGATCACATCTCCCCTGTTCTCTATACAATCCTCTCCTCTCTGGTAGATGTGGCGCCCCCTCTATCTATGTGGTGGTCAGTGGGATCACATCTCCCCTGTTCTCTATACAATCCTCTCCTCTCGGGTGGATGTGGCGCCCCCTCTATCTATATGGTGGTCAGTGGGATCACATCTCCCCTGTTCTCTATACAATCCTCTCTGGTGGATGCGGCGCCCCCTCTATCTTAATGGTGGTCAGTGGGATCACATCTCCCCTGTTCTCTATACAATCCTCTCCTCTCTGGTAGATGTGGCGCCCCCTCTATCTATGTGGTGGTCAGTGGGATCACATCTCCCCTGTTCTCTATACAATCCTCTCCTCTCTGGTGGATGTGGCGCCCCCTCTATCTATATGGTGGTCAGTGGGATCACATCTCCTCTGTTCTCTATACAATCCTCTCCTCTCTGGTGGATGTGGCGCCCCCTCTATCTATATGGTGGTCAGTGGGATCACATCTCCCCTGTTCTCTATACAATCCTCTCCTCTCGGGGGGATGTGACGCCCCCTTTATCTATATGGTGGTCAGTGGGATCACATCTCCCCTGTTCTCTATACAATCCTTTCCTCTCGGGTGGATGTGGCGCCCCCTCTATCTATATGGTGGTCAGTGGGATCACATCTCCTCTGTTCTCTATACAATCCTCTCTGGTGGATGTGGCGCCCCCTCTAGCTATATGGTGGTCAGTGGGATCACATCTCCCCTGTTCTCTATACAATCCTCTCCTCTCTGGTGGATGTGGCGCCCCCTCTATCTATATGGTGGTCAGTGGGATCACATCTCCCCTATTCTCTATACAATCCTCTCCTCTCGGGGGGATGCGGCGCCCCCTCTATCTATATGGTGGTCAGTGGGATCACATCTCCTCTGTTCTCTATACAATCCTCTCCTCTCTGGTGGATGTGGCGCCCCCTCTATCTATATGGTGGTCAGTGGGATCACATCTCCCCTGTTCTCTATACAATCCTCTCGGGTGGATGTGGCGCCCCCTCTATCTATATGGTGGTCAGTGGGATCACATCTCCTCTGTTCTCTATACAATCCTCTCCTCTCTGGTGGATGTGGCGCCCCCTCTATCTATATGGTGGTCAGTGGGATCACATCTCCCCTGTTCTCTATACAATCCTCTCCTCTCGGGTGGATGAGGCGCCCCCTCTATCTATATGGTGGTCAGTGGGATCACATCTCCCCTGTTCTCTATACAATCCTCTCCTCTCGGGTGGATGTGGCGCCCCCTCTATCTATATGGTGGTCAGTGGGATCACATCTCCCCTGTTCTCTATACAATCCTCTCTGGTGGATGCGGCGCCCCCTCTATCTTAATGGTGGTCAGTGGGATCACATCTCCCCTGTTCTCTATACAATCCTCTCGGGTGGATGTGGCGCCCCCTCTATCTATATGGTGGTCAGTGGGATCACATCTCCCCTGTTCTCTATACAATCCTCTCTGGTGGATGCGGCGCCCCCTCTATCTATATGGTGGTCAGTGGGATCACATCTCCCCTGTTCTCTATACAATCCTCTCTGGTGGATGTGGCGCCCCCTCTATCTATATGGTGGTCAGTGGGATCACATCTCCTCTGTTCTCTATACAATCCTCTCGGGTGGATGTGGCGCCCCCTCTATCTATATGGTGGTCAGTGGGATCACATCTCCTCTGTTCTCTATACAATCCTCTCTGGTGGATGTGGCGCCCCCTCTATCTATATGGTGGTCAGTGGGATCACATCTCCCCTGTTCTCTATACAATCCTCTCCCCTCTGGTGGATGCGGCGCCCCCTCTATCTATATGGTGGTCAGTGGGATCACATCTCCCCTGTTCTCTATACAATCCTCTCCTCTCTGGTGGATGTGGCGCCCCCTCTATCTATATGGTGGTCAGTGGGATCACATCTCCTCTGTTCTCTATACAATCCTCTCCTCTCGGGTGGATGTGGCGCCCCCTCTATCTATATGGTGGTCAGTGGGATCACATCTCCCCTGTTCTCTATACAATCCTCTCCTCTCGGGTGGATGTGGCGCCCCCTCTATCTATATGGTGGTCAGTGGGATCACATCTCCCCTGTTCTCTATACAATCCTCTCGGGTGGATGCGGCGCCCCCTCTATCTATATGGTGGTCAGTGGGATCACATCTCCTCTGTTCTCTATACAATCCTCTCTGGTGGATGTGGCGCCCCCTCTATCTATATGGTGGTCAGTGGGATCACATCTCCCCTGTTCTCTATACAATCCTCTCCTCTCTGGTGGATGTGGCGCCCCCTCTATCTATATGGTGGTCAGTGGGATCACATCTCCCCTGTTCTCTATACAATCCTCTCGGGTGGATGCGGCGCCCCCTCTATCTATATGGTGGTCAGTGGGATCACATTTCCCCTGTGCTCTATACAATCCTCTCTGGTGGATGTGGCGCCCCCTCTATCTATATGGTGGTCAGTGGGATCACATCTCCCCTGTTCTCTATACAATCCTCTCCTCTCGGGTGGATGTGGCGCCCCCTCTATCTATATGGTGGTCAGTGGGATCACATCTCCCCTGTTCTCTATACAATCCTCTCCTCTCGGGTGGATGTGGCGCCCCCTCTATCTATATGGTGGTCAGTGGGATCACATCTCCCCTGTTCTCTATACAATCCTCTCCTCTCGGGTGGATGTGGCGCCCCCTCTATCTATATGGTGGTCAGTGGGATCACATCTCCCCTGTTCTCTATACAATCCTCTCGGGTGGATGTGGCGCCCCCTCTATCTATATGGTGGTCAGTGGGATCACATCTCCCCTGTTCTCTATACAATCCTCTCCTCTCTGGTGGATGTGGCGCCCCCTCTATCTATATGGTGGTCAGTGGGATCACATCTCCCCTGTTCTCTATACAATCCTCTCTGGTGGATGTGGCGCCCCCTCTATCTATATGGTGGTCAGTGGGATCACATCTCCCCTGTTCTCTATACAATCCTCTCCTCTCTGGTGGATGTGGCGCCCCCTCTATCTATATGGTGGTCAGTGGGATCACATCTCCTCTGTTCTCTATACAATCCTCTCGGGTGGATGTGGCGCCCCCTCTATCTATATGGTGGTCAGTGGGATCACATCTCCCCTGTTCTCTATACAATCCTCTCGGGTGGATGTGGCGCCCCCTCTATCTATATGGTGGTCAGTGGGATCACATCTCCCCTGTTCTCTATACAATCCTCTCCTCTCGGGTGGATGTGGCGCCCCCTCTATCTATATGGTGGTCAGTGGGATCACATCTCCCCTGTTCTCTATACAATCCTCTCCTCTCGGGTGGATGTGGCGCCCCCTCTATCTATATGGTGGTCAGTGGGATCACATCTCCTCTGTTCTCTATACAATCCTCTCCTCTCGGGGGGATGTGGCGCCCCCTCTATCTATATGGTGGTCAGTGGGATCACATCTCCCCTGTTCTCTATACAATCCTCTCTGGTGGATGTGGCGCCCCCTCTATCTATATGGTGGTCAGTGGGATCACATCTCCCCTGTTCTCTATACAATCCTCTCCTCTCTGGTGGATGTGGCGCCCCCTCTATCTATATGGTGGTCAGTGGGATCACATCTCCTCTGTTCTCTATACAATCCTCTCTGGTGGATGCGGCGCCCCCTCTATCTATATGGTGGTCAGTGGGATCACATCTCCCCTCTTCTCTATACAATCCTCTCTGGTGGATGTGGCGCCCCCTCTATCTATATGGTGGTCAGTGGGATCACATCTCCCCTGTTCTCTATACAATCCTCTCGGGTGGATGTGGCGCCCCCTCTATCTATATGGTGGTCAGTGGGATCACATCTCCCCTGTTCTCTATACAATCCTCTCCTCTCGGATGGATGTGGCGCCCCCTCTATCTATATGGTGGTCAGTGGGATCACATCTCCCCTGTTCTCTATACAATCCTCTCGGGTGGATGTGGCGCCCCCTCTATCTATATGGTGGTCAGTGGGATCACATCTCCTCTGTTCTCTATACAATCCTCTCCTCTCTGGTGGATGTGGCGCCCCATCTATCTATATGGTGGTCAGTGGGATCACATCTCCCCTGTTCTCTATACAATCCTCTCCTCTCTGGTGGATGTGGCGCCCCCCTCTATCTATATGGTGGTCAGTGGGATCACATCTCCTCTGTTCTGTATACAATCCTCTCTGGTGGATGTGGCGCCCCCTCTATCTATATGGTGGTCAGTGGGATCACATCTCCCCTGTTCTCTATACAATCCTCTCCTCTCGGGTGGATGTGGCGCCCCCTCTATCTATATGGTGGTCAGTGGGATCACATCTCCCCTTTTCTCTATACAATCCTCTCTGGTGGATGCGGCGCCCCCTCTATCTATATGGTGGTCAGTGGGATCACATCTCCTCTGTTCTCTATACAATCCTCTCCTCTCGGGTGGATGTGGCGCCCCCTCTATCTATATGGTAGTCAGTGGGATCACATCTCCTCTGTTCTCTATACAATCCTCTCCTCTCTGGTGGATGTGGCGCCCCCTCTATCTATATGGTGGTCAGTGGGATCACATCTCCCCTGTTCTCTATACAATCCTCTCCTCTCTGGTGGATGTGGCGCCCCCTCTATCTATATGGTGGTCAGTGGGATCACATCTCCTCTGTTCTCTATACAATCCTCTCTGGTGGATGCGGCGCCCCCTCTATCTATATGGTGGTCAGTGGGATCACATCTCCCCTGTTCTCTATACAATCCTCTCTGGTGGATGCGGCGCCCCCTCTATCTATATGGTGGTCAGTGGGATCACATCTCCCCTGTTCTCTATACAATCCTCTCCTCTCTGGTGGATGTGGCGCCCCCTCTATCTATATGGTGGTCAGTGGGATCACATCTCCCCTGTTCTCTATACAATCCTCTCCTCTCTGGTGGATGTGGCGCCCCCTCTATCTATATGGTGGTCAGTGGGATCACATCTCCCCTGTTCTCTATACAATCCTCTCGGGTGGATGCGGCGCCCCCTCTATCTATATGGTGGTCAGTGGGATCACATCTCCCCTGTTCTCTATACAATCCTCTCCTCTCGGGTGGATGTGGCGCCCCCTCTATCTATATGGTGGTCAGTGGGATCACATCTCCCCTGTTCTCTATACAATCCTCTCGGGGGGATGTGGCGCCCCCTCTATCTATATGGTGGTCAGTGGGATCACATCTCCCCTGTTCTCTATACAATCCTCTCGGGTGGATGTGGCGCCCCCTCTATCTATGTGGTGGTCAGTGGGATCACATCTCCCCTGTTCTCTATACAATCCTCTCGGGTGGATGCGGCGCCCCCTCTATCTATATGGTGGTCAGTGGGATCACATCTCCTCTGTTCTCTATACAATCCTCTCCTCTCTGGTGGATGTGGCGCCCCCTCTATCTATATGGTGGTCAGTGGGATCACATCTCCCCTGTTCTCTATACAATCCTCTCCTCTGGGGGGGATGTGGCGCCCCCTCTATCTATATGGTGGTCAGTGGGATCACATCTCCCCTGTTCTCTATACAATCCTCTCGGGTGGATGTGGCGCCCCCTCTATCTATATGGTGGTCAGTGGGATCACATCTCCCCTGTTCTCTATACAATCCTCTCCTCTCGGGTGGATGCGGCGCCCCCTCTATCTATATGGTGGTCAGTGGGATCACATCTCCCCTGTTCTCTATACAATCCTCTCGGGTGGATGTGGCGCCCCCTCTATCTATATGGTGGTCAGTGGGATCACATCTCCCCTGTTCTCTATACAATCCTCTCCTCTCGGGTGGATGTGGCGCCCCCTCTATCTATATGGTGGTCAGTGGGATCACATCTCCCCTGTTCTCTATACAATCCTCTCCTCTCGGGTGGATGTGGCGCCCCCTCTATCTATATGGTGGTCAGTGGGATCACATCTCCCCTTTTCTCTATACAATCCTCTCCTCTCGGGCGGATGTGGCGCCCCCTCTATCTATATGGTGGTCAGTGGGATCACATCTCCCCTGTTCTCTATACAATCCTCTCCTCTCTGGTGGATGTGGTGCCCCCTCTATCTGTATGGTGGTCAGTGGGATCACATCTCCCCTGTTCTCTATACAATCCTCTCCTCTCGGGTGGATGTGGCGCCCCCTCTATCTATATGGTGGTCAGTGGGATCACATCTCCCCTGTTCTCTATACAATCCTCTCGGGTGGATGTGGCGCCCCCTCTATCTATATGGTGGTCAGTGGGATCACATCTCCTCTGTTCTCTATACAATCCTCTCCTCTCGGGTGGATGTGGCGCCCCCTCTATCTATATGGTGGTCAGTGGGATCACATCTCCCCTGTTCTCTATACAATCCTCTCCTCTCTGGTGGATGTGGCGCCCCCTCTAACTATATGGTGGTCAGTGGGATCACATCTCCCCTGTTCTCTATACAATCCTCTCTGGTGGATGTGGCGCCCCCTCTATCTATATGGTGGTCAGTGGGATCACATCTCCCCTGTTCTCTATACAATCCTCTCCTCTCTGGTGGATGTGGCGCCCCCTCTAACTATATGGTGGTCAGTGGGATCACATCTCCCCTGTTCTCTATACAATCCTCTCAGGTGGATGTGGCGCCCCCTGTATCTATATGGTGGTCAGTGGGATCACATCTCCCCTGTTCTCTATACAATCCTCTCCTCTCTGGTGGATGTGGCGCCCCCTCTATCTATATGGTGGTCAGTGGGATCACATCTCCCCTGTTCTCTATACAATCCTCTCGGGTGGATGTGGCGCCCCCTCTATCTATATGGTGGTCAGTGGGATCACATCTCCCCTGTTCTCTATACAATCCTCTCCTCTCGGGTGGATGTGGCGCCCCCTCTATCTATATGGTGGTCAGTGGGATCACATCTCCCCTGTTCTCTATACAATCCTCTCCTCTCGGGTGGATGTGGCGCCCCCTCTATCTATATGGTGGTCAGTGGGATCACATCTCCCCTTTTCTCTATACAATCCTCTCCTCTCGGGCGGATGTGGCGCCCCCTCTATCTATATGGTGGTCAGTGGGATCACATCTCCCCTGTTCTCTATACAATCCTCTCCTCTCTGGTGGATGTGGCGCCCCCTCTATCTGTATGGTGGTCAGTGGGATCACATCTCCCCTGTTCTCTATACAATCCTCTCCTCTCGGGTGGATGTGGCGCCCCCTCTATCTATATGGTGGTCAGTGGGATCACATCTCCCCTGTTCTCTATACAATCCTCTCGGGTGGATGTGGCGCCCCCTCTATCTATATGGTGGTCAGTGGGATCACATCTCCTCTGTTCTCTATACAATCCTCTCCTCTCGGGTGGATGTGGCGCCCCCTCTATCTATATGGTGGTCAGTGGGATCACATCTCCCCTGTTCTCTATACAATCCTCTCCTCTCTGGTGGATGTGGCGCCCCCTCTAACTATATGGTGGTCAGTGGGATCACATCTCCCCTGTTCTCTATACAATCCTCTCTGGTGGATGTGGCGCCCCCTCTATCTATATGGTGGTCAGTGGGATCACATCTCCCCTGTTCTCTATACAATCCTCTCCTCTCTGGTGGATGTGGCGCCCCCTCTAACTATATGGTGGTCAGTGGGATCACATCTCCCCTGTTCTCTATACAATCCTCTCAGGTGGATGTGGCGCCCCCTGTATCTATATGGTGGTCAGTGGGATCACATCTCCCCTGTTCTCTATACAATCCTCTCCTCTCTGGTGGATGTGGCGCCCCCTCTATCTATATGGTGGTCAGTGGGATCACATCTCCCCTGTTCTCTATACAATCCTCTCGGGTGGATGTGGCGCCCCCTCTATCTATATGGTGGTCAGTGGGATCACATCTCCCCTGTTCTCTATACAATCCTCTCCTCTCGGGTGGATGTGGCGCCCCCTCTATCTATATGGTGGTCAGTGGGATCACATCTCCCCTGTTCTCTATACAATCCTCTCCTCTCTGGTGGATGTGGCGCCCCCTCTATCTATATGGTGGTCAGTGGGATCACATCTCCCCTGTTCTCTATACAATCCTCTCCTCTCTGGTGGATGTGGCGCCCCCTCTATCTATATGGTGGTCAGTGGGATCACATCTCCCCTGTTCTCTATACAATCCTCTCGGGTGGATGCGGCGCCCCCTCTATCTATATGGTGGTCAGTGGGATCACATCTCCCCTGTTCTCTATACAATCCTCTCGGGTGGATGTGGCGCCCCCTCTATCTATATGGTGGTCAGTGGGATCACATCTCCCCTGTTCTCTATACAATCCTCTCGGGTGGATGTGGCGCCCCCTCTATCTATATGGTGGTCAGTGGGATCACATCTCCCCTGTTCTCTATACAATCCTCTCCTCTCTGGTGGATGTGGCGCCCCCTCTATCTATATGGTGGTCAGTGGGATCACATCTCCCCTGTTCTCTATACAATCCTCTCCTCTCTGGTGGATGTGGCGCCCCCTCTATCTATATGGTGGTCAGTGGGATCACATCTCCCCTGTTCTCTATACAATCCTCTCCTCTCGAGGGGATGTGGCGCCCCCTCTATCTATATGGTGGTCAGTGGGATCACATCTCCCCTGTTCTCTATACAATCCTCTCCTCTCGGGTGGATGCGGCGCCCCCTCTATCTATATGGTGGTCAGTGGGATCACATCTCCTCTGTTCTCTATACAATCCTCTCCTCTCTGGTGGA
Organism: Hyla sarda; assembly: GCF_029499605.1. Taxonomy (NCBI): domain Eukaryota; kingdom Metazoa; phylum Chordata; class Amphibia; order Anura; family Hylidae; genus Hyla; species Hyla sarda. Next base: position 192,186,388 of record NC_079197.1, on the reverse strand, counting down.
TGTGGCGCCCCCTCTATCTATATGGTGGTCAGTGGGATCACATCTCCTCTGTTCTCTATACAATCCTCTCCTCTCTGGTGGATGTGGCGCCCCCTCTATCTATATGGTGGTCAGTGGGATCACATCTCCCCTGTTCTCTATACAATCCTCTCCTCTCGGGTGGATGTGGCGCCCCCTCTATCTATATGGTGGTCAGTGGGATCACATCTCCTCTGTTCTCTATACAATCCTCTCCTCTCGGGGGGATGTGGCGCCCCCTCTATCTATATGGTGGTCAGTGGGATCACATCTCCCCTGTTCTCTATACAATCCTCTCTGGTGGATGTGGCGCCCCCTCTATCTATATGGTGGTCAGTGGGATCACATCTCCCCTGTTCTCTATACAATCCTCTCCCCTCTGGTGGATGTGGCGCCCCCTCTATCTATATGGTGGTCAGTGGGATCACATCTCCTCTGTTCTCTATACAATCCTCTCCCCTCTGGTGGATGTGGCGCCCCCTCTATCTATATGGTGGTCAGTGGGATCACATCTCCTCTGTTCTCTATACAATCCTCTCCTCTCGGGTGGATGTGGCGCCCCCTCTATCTATATGGTGGTCAGTGGGATCACATCTCCTCTGTTCTCTATACAATCCTCTCGGGTGGATGTGACGCCCCCTCTATCTATATGGTAGTCAGTGGGATCACATCTCCCCTGTTCTCTATACCATCCTCTCGGGTGGATGTGGCGCCCCCTCTATCTATATGGTGGTCAGTGGGATCACATCTCCCCTGTTCTCTATACAATCCTCTCCTCTCTGGTGGATGTGGCGCCCCCTCTATCTATATGGTGGTCAGTGGGATCACATCTCCTCTGTTCTCTATACAATCCTCTCGGGTGGATGTGGCGCCCCCTCTATCTATATGGTGGTCAGTGGGATCACATCTCCTCTGTTCTCTATACAATCCTCTCGGGTGGATGTGACGCCCCCTCTATCTATATGGTAGTCAGTGGGATCACATCTCCTCTGTTCTCTATACAATCCTCTCGGGTGGATGTGACGCCCCCTCTATCTATATGGTGGTCAGTGGGATCACATCTCCTCTGTTCTCTATACAATCCTCTCTGGTGGATGTGGCGCCCCCTCTATCTATATGGTGGTCAGTGGGATCACATCTCCCCTGTTCTCTATACAATCCTCTCGGGTGGATGTGGCGCCCCCTCTATCTATATGGTGGTCAGTGGGATCACATCTCCTCTGTTCTCTATACAATCCTCTCCTCTTGCGGTGGATGTGTCGCCCCCTCTATCTATATGGTGGTCAGTGGGATCACATCTCCCCTGTTCTCTATACAATCCTCTCGGGTGGATGTGGCGCCCCCTCTATCTATATGGTGGTCAGTGGGATCACATCTCCTCTGTTCTCTATACAATCCTCTCCTCTCTGGTGGATGCGGCGCCCCCTCTATCTATATGGTGGTCAGTGGGATCACATCTCCTCTGTTCTCTATACAATCCTCTCCTCTCTGGTGGATGCGGCGCCCCCTCTATCTATATGGTGGTCAGTGGGATCACATCTCCCCTTTTCTCTATACAATCCTCTCCTCTCGGGCGGATGTGGCGCCCCCTCTATCTATATGGTGGTCAGTGGGATCACATCTCCCCTGTTCTCTATACAATCCTCTCGGGTGGATGCGGCGCCCCCTCTATCTGTATGGTGGTCAGTGGGATCACATCTCCCCTGTTCTCTATACAATCCTCTCCTCTCGGGTGGATGTGGCGCCCCCTCTATCTATATGGTGGTCAGTGGGATCACATCTCCCCTGTTCTCTATACAATCCTCTCGGGTGGATGTGGCGCCCCCTCTATCTATATGGTGGTCAGTGGGATCACATCTCCTCTGTTCTCTATACAATCCTCTCCTCTCGGGTGGATGTGGCGCCCCCTCTATCTATATGGTGGTCAGTGGGATCACATCTCCCCTGTTCTCTATACAATCCTCTCCTCTCTGGTGGATGTGGCGCCCCCTCTAACTATATGGTGGTCAGTGGGATCACATCTCCCCTGTTCTCTATACAATCCTCTCTGGTGGATGTGGCGCCCCCTCTATCTATATGGTGGTCAGTGGGATCACATCTCCCCTGTTCTCTATACAATCCTCTCCTCTCTGGTGGATGTGGCGCCCCCTCTATCTATATGGTGGTCAGTGGGATCACATCTCCCCTGTTCTCTATACAATCCTCTCGGGTGGATGTGGCGCCCCCTCTATCTATATGGTGGTCAGTGGGATCACATCTCCCCTGTTCTCTATACAATCCTCTCGGGTGGATGCGGCGCCCCCTCTATCTATATGGTGGTCAGTGGGATCACATCTCCCCTGTTCTCTATACAATCCTCTCGGGTGGATGTGGCGCCCCCTCTATCTATATGGTGGTCAGTGGGATCACATCTCCCCTGTTCTCTATACAATCCTCTCGGGTGGATGTGGCGCCCCCTCTATCTATATGGTGGTCAGTGGGATCACATCTCCCCTGTTCTCTATACAATCCTCTCCTCTCTGGTGGATGTGGCGCCCCCTCTATCTATGTGGTGGTCAGTGGGATCACATCTCCCCTGTTCTCTATACAATCCTCTCGGGTGGATGTGGCGCCCCCTCTATCTATATGGTGGTCAGTGGGATCACATCTCCCCTGTTCTCTATACAATCCTCTCGGGTGGATGTGGCGCCCCCTCTATCTATATGGTGGTCAGTGGGATCACATCTCCCCTGTTCTCTATACAATCCTCTCGGGTGGATGTGGCGCCCCCTCTATCTATATGGTGGTCAGTGGGATCACATCTCCCCTGTTCTCTATACAATCCTCTCCTCTCTGGTGGATGTGGCGCCCCCTCTATCTATATGGTGGTCAGTGGGATCACATCTCCCCTGTTCTCTATACAATCCTCTCCTCTCGAGGGGATGTGGCGCCCCCTCTATCTATATGGTGGTCAGTGGGATCACATCTCCCCTGTTCTCTATACAATCCTCTCCTCTCGGGTGGATGTGGCGCCCCCTCTATCTATATGGTGGTCAGTGGGATCACATCTCCTCTGTTCTCTATACAATCCTCTCGGGTGGATGTGGCGCCCCCTCTATCTATATGGTGGTCAGTGGGATCACATCTCCTCTGTTCTCTATACAATCCTCTCCTCTCTGGTGGATGTGGCGCCCCCTCTATCTATATGGTGGTCAGTGGGATCACATCTCCTCTGTTCTCTATACAATCCTCTCCTCTCTGGTGGATGTGGCGCCCCCTCTATCTATATGGTGGTCAGTGGGATCACATCTCCTCTGTTCTCTATACAATCCTCTCCTCTCTGGTGGATGTGGCGCCCCCTCTATCTATATGGTGGTCAGTGGGATCACATCTCCCCTGTTCTCTATACAATCCTCTCCTCTCGGGTGGATGTGGCGCCCCCTCTATCTATATGGTGGTCAGTGGGATCACATCTCCTCTGTTCTCTATACAATCCTCTCCTCTCGGGGGGATGTGGCGCCCCCTCTATCTATATGGTGGTCAGTGGGATCACATCTCCCCTGTTCTCTATACAATCCTCTCTGGTGGATGTGGCGCCCCCTCTATCTATATGGTGGTCAGTGGGATCACATCTCCCCTGTTCTCTATACAATCCTCTCCTCTCGGGTGGATGCGGCGCCCCCTCTATCTATATGGTGGTCAGTGGGATCACATCTCCCCTGTTCTCTATACAATCCTCTCCCCTCTGGTGGATGTGGCGCCCCCTCTATCTATATGGTGGTCAGTGGGATCACATCTCCTCTGTTCTCTATACAATCCTCTCCTCTCGGGTGGATGTGGCGCCCCCTCTATCTATATGGTGGTCAGTGGGATCACATCTCCCCTGTTCTCTATACAATCCTCTCCTCCCGGGTGGATGTGGCGCCCCCTCTATCTATATGGTGGTCAGTGGGATCACATCTCCTCTGTTCTCTATACAATCCTCACCACTCGGGTGGATGTGGCGCCCCCTCTATCTATATGGTGGTCAGTGGGATCACATCTCCCCTGTTCTCTATACAATCCTCTCCTCTCGGGTGGATGTGGCGCCCCCTCTATCTATATGGTGGTCAGTGGGATCACATCTCCCCTGTTCTCTATACAATCCTCTCCTCTCGGGTGGATGTGGCGCCCCCTCTATCTATATGGTGGTCAGTGGGATCACATCTCCCCTGTTCTCTATACAATCCTCTCGGGTGGATGCGGCGCCCCCTCTATCTATATGGTGGTCAGTGGGATCACATCTCCTCTGTTCTCTATACAATCCTCTCTGGTGGATGCGGCGCCCCCTCTATCTATATGGTGGTCAGTGGGATCACATCTCCCCTTTTCTCTATACAATCCTCTCCTCTCTGGTGGATGTGGCACCCCCTCTATCTATATGGTGGTCAGTGGGATCACATCTCCCCTGTTCTCTATACAATCCTCTCTGGTGGATGTGGCGCCCCCTCTATCTATATGGTGGTCAGTGGGATCACATCTCCCCTTTTCTCTATACAATCCTCTCCTCTCTGGTGGATGTGGCGCCCCCTCTATCTATATGGTGGTCAGTGGGATCACATCTCCCCTGTTCTCTATACAATCCTCTCTGGTGGATGTGGCGCCCCCTCTATCTATATGGTGGTCAGTGGGATCACATCTCCTCTGTTCTCTATACAATCCTCTCCTCTCGGGTGGATGTGGCGCCCCCTCTATCTATATGGTGGTCAGTGGGATCACATCTCCCCTGTTCTCTATACAATCCTCTCCTCTCGGGTGGATGTGGCGCCCCCTCTATCTATATGGTGGTCAGTGGGATCACATCTCCTCTGTTCTCTATACAATCCTCTCCTCTCTGGTGGATGTGGCGCCCCCTCTATCTATATGGTGGTCAGTGGGATCACATCTCCCCTGTTCTCTATACAATCCTCTCCCCTCTGGTGGATGTGGCGCCCCCTCTATCTATATGGTGGTCAGTGGGATCACATCTCCTCTGTTCTCTATACAATCCTCTCCTCTCTGGTGGATGTGGCGCCCCCTCTATCTATATGGTGGTCAGTGGGATCACATCTCCCCTGTTCTCTATACAATCCTCTCTGGTGGATGCGGCGCCCCCTCTATCTATATGGTGGTCAGTGGGATCACATCTCCCCTGTTCTCTATACAATCCTCTCGGGTGGATGCGGCGCCCCCTCTATCTATATGGTGGTCAGTGGGATAACATCTCCTCTGTTCTCTATACAATCCTCTCCTCTCGGGTGGATGTGGCGCCCCCTCTAGCTATATGGTGGTCAGTGGGATCACATCTCCCCTGTTCTCTATACAATCCTCTCCTCTCTGGTGGATGCGGCGCCCCCTCTATCTATATGGTGGTCAGTGGGATCACATCTCCCCTGTTCTCTATACAATCCTCTCTGGTGGATGTGGCGCCCCCTTTATCTATATGGTGGTCAGTGGGATCACATCTCCTCTGTTCTCTATACAATCCTCTCTGGTGGATGTGGCGCCCCCTTTATCTATATGGTGGTCAGTGGGATCACATCTCCTCTGTTCTCTATACAATCCTCTCTGGTGGATGCGGCGCCCCCTCTATCTATATGGTGGTCAGTGGGATCACATCTCCCCTGTTCTCTATACAATCCTCTCCTCTCGGGTGGATGTGGCGCCCCCTCTATCTATATGGTGGTCAGTGGGATCACATCTCCTCTGTTCTCTATACAATCCTCTCCTCTCTGGTGGATGTGGCGCCCCCTCTATCTATATGGTGGTCAGTGGGATCACATCTCCCCTGTTCTCTATACAATCCTCTCCCCTCTGGTGGATGTGGCGCCCCCTCTATCTATATGGTGGTCAGTGGGATCACATCTCCCCTGTTCTCTATACAATCCTCTCGGGTGGATGTGGCGCCCCCTCTATCTATATGGTGGTCAGTGGGATCACATCTCCCCTGTTCTCTATACAATCCTCTCCTCTCGGGGGGATGTGGCGCCCCCTCTATCTATATGGTGGTCAGTGGGATCACATCTCCCCTGTTCTCTATACAATCCTCTCGGGTGGATGCGGCGCCCCCTCTATCTATATGGTGGTCAGTGGGATCACATCTCCTCTGTTCTCTATACAATCCTCTCCTCTCGGGTGGATGTGGCGCCCCCTCTAGCTATATGGTGGTCAGTGGGATCACATCTCCCCTGTTCTCTATACAATCCTCTCCTCTCTGGTGGATGCGGCGCCCCCTCTATCTATATGGTGGTCAGTGGGATCACATCTCCCCTGTTCTCTATACAATCCTCTCTGGTGGATGTGGCGCCCCCTCTATCTATATGGTGGTCAGTGGGATCACATCTCCTCTGTTCTCTATACAATCCTCTCTGGTGGATGTGGCGCCCCCTCTATCTATATGGTGGTCAGTGGGATCACATCTCCTCTGTTCTCTATACAATCCTCTCGGGTGGATGTGGCGCCCCCTCTATCTATATGGTGGTCAGTGGGATCACATCTCCCCTGTTCTCTATACAATCCTCTCCTCTCTGGTGGATGTGGCGCCCCCTCTATCTATATGGTGGTCAGTGGGATCACATCTCCCCTGTTCTCTATACAATCCTCTCTGGTGGATGTGGCGCCCCCTCTATCTATATGGTGGTCAGTGGGATCACATCTCCCCTGTTCTCTATACAATCCTCTCGGGGGGATGTGGCGCCCCCTCTATCTATATGGTGGTCAGTGGGATCACATCTCCTCTGTTCTCTATACAATCCTCTCCTCTCGGGTGGATGTGGCGCCCCCTCTATCTATATGGTGGTCAGTGGGATCACATCTCCCCTGTTCTCTATACAATCCTCTCCTCTCTGGTGGATGTGGCGCCCCCTCTATCTATATGGTGGTCAGTGGGATCACATCTCCCCTGTTCTCTATACAATCCTCTCCTCTGGGGGGGATGTGGCGCCCCCTCTATCTATATGGTGGTCAGTGGGATCACATCTCCCCTGTTCTCTATACAATCCTCTCCTCTCGGGTGGATGTGGCGCCCCCTCTATCTATATGGTGGTCAGTGGGATCACATCTCCCCTGTTCTCTATACAATCCTCTCCTCTCTGGTGGATGCGGCGCCCCCTCTATCTATATGGTGGTCAGTGGGATCACATCTCCCCTGTTCTCTATACAATCCTCTCGGGTGGATGTGGCGCCCCCTCTATCTATATGGTGGTCAGTGGGATCACATCTCCACTGTTCTCTATACAATCCTCTCCTCTCGGGTGGATGTGGCGCCCCCTCTATCTATATGGTGGTCAGTGGGATCACATCTCCCCTGTTCTCTATACAATCCTCTCGGGTGGATGCGGCGCCCCCTCTATCTATATGGTGGTCAGTGGGATCACATCTCCCCTGTTCTCTATACAATCCTCTCGGGTGGATGTGGCGCCCCCTCTATCTATATGGTGGTCAGTGGGATCACATCTCCCCTGTTCTCTATACAATCCTCTCGGGGGGATGTGGCGCCCCCTCTATCTATATGGTGGTCAGTGGGATCACATCTTCCCTGTTCTCTATAAAATCCTCTCTGGTGGATGTGGCGCCCCCTCTATCTATATGGTGGTCAGTGGGATCACATCTCCCCTGTTCTCTATACAATCCTCTCGGGTGGATGCGGCGCCCCCTCTATCTATATGGTGGTCAGTGGGATCACATCTCCCCTGTTCTCTATACAATCCTCTCGGGTGGATGCGGCGCCCCCTCTATCTATATGGTGGTCAGTGGGATCACATCTCCCCTTTTCTCTATACAATCCTCTCCTCTCTGGTGGATGTGGCGCCCCCTCTATCTATATGGTGGTCAGTGGGATCACATCTCCCCTTTTCTCTATACAATCCTCTCCTCTCGGGTGGATGTGGCGCCCCCTCTATCTATATGGTGGTCAGTGGGATCACATCTCCCCTGTTCTCTATACAATCCTCTCCTCTCGGGGGGATGTGGCGCCCCCTCTATCTATATGGTGGTCAGTGGGATCACATCTCCTCTGTTCTCTATACAATCCTCTCCTCTCGGGTGGATGTGGCGCCCCCTCTATCTATATGGTGGTCAGTGGGATCACATCTCCCCTGTTCTCTATACAATCCTCTCTGGTGGATGTGGCGCCCCCTCTATCTATATGGTGGTCAGTGGGATCACATCTCCCCTGTTCTCTATACAATCCTCTCCTCTCGGGTGGATGTGGCGCCCCTCTATCTATATGGTGGTCAGTGGGATCACATCTCCCCTGTTCTCTATACAATCCTCTCCTCTCTGGTGGATGTGGCGCCCCCTGTATCTATATGGTGGTCAGTGGGATCACATCTCCCCTGTTCTCTATACAATCCTCTCCTCTCTGGTGGATGTGGCGCCCCCTCTATCTATATGGTGGTCAGTGGGATCACATCTCCCCTGTTCTCTATACAATCCTCTCGGGTGGATGTGGCGCCCCCTCTATCTATATGGTGGTCAGTGGGATCACATCTCCCCTGTTCTCTATACAATCCTCTCCTCTCGGGTGGATGTGGCGCCCCCTCTATCTATATGGTGGTCAGTGGGATCACATCTCCCCTGTTCTCTATACAATCCTCTCCTCTCGGGTGGATGTGGCGCCCCCTCTATCTATATGGTGGTCAGTGGGATCACATCTCCCCTGTTCTCTATACAATCCTCTCGGATGGATGTGGCGCCCCCTCTATCTATATGGTGGTCAGTGGGATCACATCTCCTCTGTTGTCTATACAATCCTCTCCTCTCGGGTGGATGTGGCGCCCCCTCTATCTATATGGTGGTCAGTGGGATCACATCTCCTCTGTTCTCTATACAATCCTCTCTGGTGGATGTGGCGCCCCCTCTATCTATATGGTGGTCAGTGGGATCACATCTCCTCTGTTCTCTATACAATCCTCTCCTCTCGGGTGGATGTGGCGCCCCCTCTATCTATATGGTGGTCAGTGGGATCACATCTCCCCTGTTCTCTATACAATCCTCTCTGGTGGATGCGGCGCCCCCTCTATCTATATGGTGGTCAGTGGGATCACATCTCCCCTGTTCTCTATACAATCCTCTCTGGTGGATGTGGCGCCCCCTCTATCTATATGGTGGTCAGTGGGATCACATCTCCCCTGTTCTCTATACAATCCTCTCGGATGGATGTGGCGCCCCCTCTATCTATATGGTGGTCAGTGGGATCACATCTCCTCTGTTGTCTATACAATCCTCTCCTCTCGGGTGGATGTGGCGCCCCCTCTATCTATATGGTGGTCAGTGGGATCACATCTCCTCTGTTCTCTATACAATCCTCTCTGGTGGATGTGGCGCCCCCTCTATCTATATGGTGGTCAGTGGGATCACATCTCCTCTGTTCTCTATACAATCCTCTCCTCTCGGGTGGATGTGGCGCCCCCTCTATCTATATGGTGGTCAGTGGGATCACATCTCCCCTGTTCTCTATACAATCCTCTCCTCTCGGGTGGATGTGGCGCCCCCTCTATCTATATGGTGGTCAGTGGGATCACATCTCCCCTGTTCTCTATACAATCCTCTCTGGTGGATGCGGCGCCCCCTCTATCTATATGGTGGTCAGTGGGATCACATCCCCCCTGTTCTCTATACAATCCTCTCCTCTCGGGTGGATGTGGCGCCCCCTCTATCTATATGGTGGTCAGTGGGATCACATCTCCCCTGTTCTCTATACAATCCTCTCTGGTGGATGTGGCGCCCCCTCTATCTATATGGTGGTCAGTGGGATCACATCTCCCCTGTTCTCTATACAATCCTCTCGGATGGATGTGGCGCCCCCTCTATCTATATGGTGGTCAGTGGGATCACATCTCCCCTGTTCTCTATACAATCCTCTCCTCTCGGGTGGATGTGGCGCCCCCTCTATCTATATGGTGGTCAGTGGGATCACATCTCCCCTGTTCTCTATACAATCCTCTCCTCTCTGGTGGATGTGGCGCCCCCTCTATCTATATGGTGGTCAGTGGGATCACATCTCCCCTGTTCTCTATACAATCCTCTCCTCTCGGGGGGATGTGGCGCCCCCTCTATCTATATGGTGGTCAGTGGGATCACATCTCCCCTGTTCTCTATACAATCCTCTCCTCTCGGGTGGATGTGGCGCCCCCTCTATCTATATGGTGGTCAGTGGGATCACATCTCCTCTGTTCTCTATACAATCCTCTCTGGTGGATGTGGCGCCCCCTCTATCTATATGGTGGTCAGTGGGATCACATCTCCCCTGTTCTCTATACAATCCTCTCCTCTCGGATGGATGTGGCGCCCCCTCTATCTATATGGTGGTCAGTGGGATCACATCTCCTCTGTTCTCTATACAATCCTCTCCTCTCGGGTGGATGTGGCGCCCCCTCTATCTATATGGTGGTCAGTGGGATCACATCTCCCCTGTTCTCTATACAATCCTCTCGGGTGGATGTGGCGCCCCCTCTATCTATATGGTGATCAGTGGGATCACATCTCCCCTGTTCTCTATACAATCCTCTCCTCTCAGGTGGATGTGGCGCCCCCTCTATCTATATGGTGGTCAGTGGGATCACATCTCCTCTGTTCTCTATACAATCCTCTCTGGTGGATGTGGCGCCCCCTCTATCTATATGGTGATCAGTGGGATCACATCTCCCCTGTTCTCTATACAATCCTCTCCTCTCGGGTGGATGTGGCGCCCCCTCTATCTATATGGTGGTCAGTGGGATCACATCTCCTCTGTTCTCTATACAATCCTCTCCTCTCAGGTGGATGTGGCGCCCCCTCTATCTATATGGTGGTCAGTGGGATCACATCTCCTCTGTTCTCTATACAATCCTCTCTGGTGGATGTGGCGCCCCCTCTATCTATATGGTGGTCAGTGGGATCACATCTCCTCTGTTCTCTATACAATCCTCTCGGGTGGATGTGGCGCCCCCTCTATCTATATGGTGGTCAGTGGGATCACATCTCCTCTGTTCTCTATACAATCCTCTCCTCTCGGGTGGATGTGGCGCCCCCTCTATCTATATGGTGGTCAGTGGGATCACATCTCCCCTGTTCTCTATACAATCCTCTCCTCTCGGGTGGATGTGGCGCCCCCTCTATCTATATGGTGGTCAGTGGGATCACATCTCCCCTGTTCTCTATACAATCCTCTCTGGTGGATGCGGCGCCCCCTCTATCTATATGGTGGTCAGTGGGATCACATCCCCCCTGTTCTCTATACAATCCTCTCCTCTCGGGTGGATGTGGCGCCCCCTCTATCTATATGGTGGTCAGTGGGATCACATCTCCCCTGTTCTCTATACAATCCTCTCTGGTGGATGTGGCGCCCCCTCTATCTATATGGTGGTCAGTGGGATCACATCTCCCCTGTTCTCTATACAATCCTCTCGGATGGATGTGGCGCCCCCTCTATCTATATGGTGGTCAGTGGGATCACATCTCCCCTGTTCTCTATACAATCCTCTCCTCTCGGGTGGATGTGGCGCCCCCTCTATCTATATGGTGGTCAGTGGGATCACATCTCCCCTGTTCTCTATACAATCCTCTCGGGTGGATGCGGCGCCCCCTCTATCTATATGGTGGTCAGTGGGATCACATCTCCTCTGTTCTCTATACAATCCTCTCCTCTGGGGGGGATGTGGCGCCCCCTCTATCTATATGGTGGTCAGTGGGATCACATCTCCCCTGTTCTCTATACAATCCTCTCCTCTGGGGGGGATGTGGCGCCCCCTCTATCTATATGGTGGTCAGTGGGATCACATCTCCCCTGTTCTCTATACAATCCTCTCGGGTGGATGTGGCGCCCCCTCTATCTATATGGTGATCAGTGGGATCACATCTCCCCTGTTCTCTATACAATCCTCTCCTCTCAGGTGGATGTGGCGCCCCCTCTATCTATATGGTGATCAGTGGGATCACATCTCCCCTGTTCTCTATACAATCCTCTCCTCTCGGGTGGATGTGGCGCCCCCTCTATCTATATGGTGGTCAGTGGGATCACATCTCCCCTGTTCTCTATACAATCCTCTCCTCTCAGGTGGATGTGGCGCCCCCTCTATCTATATGGTGGTCAGTGGGATCACATCTCCCCTGTTCTCTATACAATCCTCTCCTCTGGGGGGGATGTGGCGCCCCCTCTATCTATATGGTGGTCAGTGGGATCACATCTCCCCTGTTCTCTATACAATCCTCTCCTCTCGGGTGGATGTGGCGCCCCCTCTATCTATATGGTGGTCAGTGGGATCACATCTCCCCTGTTCTCTATACAATCCTCTCCTCTCTGGTGGATGTGGCGCCCCCTCTATCTATATGGTGGTCAGTGGGATCACATCTCCCCTGTTCTCTATACAATCCTCTCCTCTCTGGTGGATGTGGCGCCCCCTCTATCTATATGGTGGTCAGTGGGATCACATCTCCCCTGTTCTCTATACAATCCTCTCCTCTCTGGTGGATGTGGCGCCCCCTCTATCTATATGGTGGTCAGTGGGATCACATCTCCCCTGTTCTCTATACAATCCTCTCCTCTCTGGTGGATGTGGCGCCCCCTCTATCTATATGGTGGTCAGTGGGATCACATCTCCTCTGTTCTCTATACAATCCTCTCCTCTCAGGTGGATGTGGCGCCCCCTCTATCTATATGGTGGTCAGTGGGATCACATCTCCTCTGTTCTCTATACAATCCTCTCTGGTGGATGTGGCGCCCCCTCTATCTATATGGTGGTCAGTGGGATCACATCTCCCCTGTTCTCTATACAATCCTCTCGGGTGGATGTGGCGCCCCCTCTATCTATATGGTGGTCAGTGGGATCACATCTCCCCTGTTCTCTATACAATCCTCTCCTCTCTGGTGGATGTGGCGCCCCCTCTATCTATATGGTGGTCAGTGGGATCACATCTCCTCTGTTCTCTATACAATCCTCTCGGGTGGATGTGGCGCCCCCTCTATCTATATGGTGGTCAGTGGGATCACATCTCCCCTGTTCTCTATACAATCCTCTCGGGTGGATGTGGCGCCCCCTCTATCTATATGGTGGTCAGTGGGATCACATCTCCCCTGTTCTCTATACAATCCTCTCGGGTGGATGTGGCGCCCCCTCTATCTATATGGTGGTCAGTGGGATCACATCTCCCCTGTTCTCTATACAATCCTCTCGGGTGGATGTGGCGCCCCCTCTATCTATATGGTGGTCAGTGGGATCACATCTCCTCTGTTCTCTATACAATCCTCTCCTCTCGGGTGGATATAGCGCCCCCTCTATCTATATGGTGGTCAGTGGGATCACATCTCCCCTGTTCTCTATACAATCCTCTCGGGTGGATGTGGCGCCCCCTCTATCTATATGGTGGTCAGTGGGATCACATCTCCCCTGTTCTCTATACAATCCTCTCGGGTGGATGTGGCGCCCCCTCTATCTATATGGTGGTCAGTGGGATCACATCTCCCCTGTTCTCTATACAATCCTCTCCTCTCGGGTGGATGTGGCGCCCCCTCTATCTATATGGTGGTCAGTGGGATCACATCTCCCCTGTTCTCTATATCTCGGATACTTCTACATGTTTCCCACATTATATCTATAACATATGCAGTAGCGCCCCCTGCTGGTCACAGTGCTGTATGACACTTTGGAGTTGGTCGGAGGGGTCCCGGAGTTTCGTACACACAAGCTCCGCCCCCAGACGGTCACAATGGGGATTAGTGACTCCGATGACTCCGGCTCGTGTTTGTGTTTATCACAATCGGCCCCATTGTCCTCGCTGCACTTTGATGCTTCGCTCTATTATGGGACTCGGGGCCCCTCCTGCTGTATTCTAATGGCTCCTCGTATCTCAGGGGCCCCTCCTGCTGTATTCTAATGGCTCCTTGTATCTCAGGGGCCCCTCCTGCTGTATTCTAATGGCTCCTCGTATCTCAGGGGCCCCTCCTGCTGTATTCTAATGGCTCCTCGTATCTCAGGGGCCCCTCCTGCTGTATTCTAATGGCTCCTTGTATCTCAGGGGCCCCTCCTGCTGTATTCTAATGGCTCCTCGTATCTCAGGGGCCCCTCCTGCTGTATTCTAATGGCTCCTCATAGCTCAGGGGCCCCTCCTGCTGTATTCTAATGGCTCCTCGTATCTCAGGGGCCCCTCCTGCTGTATTCTAATGGCTCCTCGTATCTCAGGGGCCCCTCCTGCTGTATTCTAATGGCTCCTCATAGCTTAGGGGCCCCTCCTGCTGTATTCTAGTGGCTCCTCGTATCTCAGGGGCCCCTCCTGCTGTATTCTAATGGCTCCTCGTATCTCAGGGGCCCCTCCTGCTGTATTCTAATGGCTCCTCATAGCTTAGGGGCCCCTCCTGCTGTATTCTAATGGCTCCTCGTATCTCAGGGGCCCCTCCTGCTGTATTCTAATGGCTCCTCGTATCTCAGGGGCCCCTCCTGCTGTATTCTAATGGCTCCTCGTATCTCAGGGGCCCCTCCTGCTGTATTCTAATGGCTCCTCGTATCTCAGAGGCCCCTCCTGCTGTATTCTAATGGCTCCTCATATCTCAGGGGCCCCTCCTTCTGTATTCTAATGTATTCTAATGGCTCCTCATATCTCAGGGGCTCCTCCTTCTGTATTCTAATGTATTCTAATGGCTCCTCATATCTCAGGGGCCCCTCCTTCTGTATTCTAATGTATTCTAATGGCTCCTCATAGCTCAGGGGCCCCTCCTGCTGTATTCTAATGGCTCCTCGTATCTCAGGGGCCCCTCCTGCTGTATTCTAATGGCTCCTCATAGCTTAGGGGCCCCTCCTGCTGTATTCTAGTGTATTCTAATGGCTCCTCGTATCTCAGGGGCCCCTCCTGCTGTATTCTAATGTCTTCTAATGGCTCCTCGTAGCTCAGGGGCCCCTCCTGCTGTATTCTAATGTATTCTAATGGCTCCTCATATCTCAGGGGCCCCTCCTGCTGTATTCTAATGGCTCCTCGTATCTCAGGGGCCCCTCCTGCTGTATTCTAATGGCTCCTCATAGCTTAGGGGCCCCTCCTGCTGTATTCTAGTGTATTCTAATGGCTCCTCGTATCTCAGGGGCCCCTCCTGCTGTATTCTAATGGCTCCTCGTATCTCAGGGGCCCCTCCTGCTGTATTCTAATGGCTCCTCGTATCTCAGGGGCCCCTCCTGCTGTATTCTAATGTATTCTAATGGATCCTCGTAGCTCAGGGGCCCCTCCTGCTGTATTCTAATGTATTCTAATGGCTCCTCATAGCTCAGGGGCCCCTCCTGCTGTATTCTAATGTATTCTAATGGCTCCTCATAGCTCAGGGGCCCCTCCTGCTGCATTCTAATGGCTCCTCATAGCTCAGGGGCCCCTCCTGCTGTATTCTAATGTATTCTAATGGCTCCTCGTAGCACAGGGGCCCCTCCTGCTGTATTCTAATGTATTCTAATGGCTCCTCATATCTCAGGGGCCCCTCCTGCTGTATTCTAATGTATTCTAATGGCTCCTCGTATCTCAGGGGCCCCTCCAGCTGTATTCTAATGTATTCTAATGGCTCCTCATAGCTCAGGGGCCCCTCCTGCTGTATTCTAATGGCTCCTCGTATCTCAGGGGCCCCTCCAGCTGTATTCTAATGTATTCTAATGGCTCCTCATAGCTCAGGGGCCCCTCCTGCTGTATTCTAATGTATTCTAATGGCTCCTCATAGCTCAGGGGCCCCTCCTACTGTATTCTAATGTATTCTAATGGCTCCTCGTATCTCAGAGGCCCCTCCTGCTGTATTCTAATGTATTCTAATGGCTCCTCATAGCTCAGGGGCCCCTCCTGCTGTATTCTAATGTATTCTAATGGCTCCTCGTATCTCAGGGGCCCCTCCTGCTGTATTCTAATGGCTCCTCGTAGCTCAGGGGCCCCTCCTGCTGTATTCTAATGTATTCTAATGGCTCCTCGTATCTCAGGGTCCCCTCCAGCTGTATTCTAATGTATTCTAATGGCTCCTCGTATCTCAGGGGCCCCTCCAGCTATATTCTAATGTATTCTAATGGCTCCTCGTATCTCAGGGGCCCCTCCAGCTATATTCTAATGTATTCTAATGGCTCCTCGTATCTCAGAGGCCCCTCCTGCTGTATTCTAATGGCTCCTCATATCTCAGGGGCCCCTCCTTCTGTATTCTAATGTATTCTAATGGCTCCTCATAGCTCAGGGGCCCCTCCTGCTGTATTCTAATGTATTCTAATGGCTCCTCATATCTCAGGGGCCCCTCCTGCTGTATTCTAATGGCTCCTCGTATCTCAGGGGCCCCTCCTGCTGTATTCTAATGGCTCCTCATAGCTTAGGGGCCCCTCCTGCTGTATTCTAGTGTATTCTAATGGCTCCTCGTATCTCAGGGGCCCCTCCTGCTGTATTCTAATGGCTCCTCGTATCTCAGGGGCCCCTCCTGCTGTATTCTAATGGCTCCTCGTATCTCAGGGGCCCCTCCTGCTGTATTCTAATGTATTCTAATGGATCCTCGTAGCTCAGGGGCCCCTCCTGCTGTATTCTAATGTATTCTAATGGCTCCTCATAGCTCAGGGGCCCCTCCTGCTGTATTCTAATGTATTCTAATGGCTCCTCGTATCTCAGGGTCCCCTCCTGCTGCATTCTAATGGCTCCTCATAGCTCAGGGGCCCCTCCTGCTGTATTCTAATGTATTCTAATGGCTCCTCGTAGCACAGGGGCCCCTCCTGCTGTATTCTAATGTATTCTAATGGCTCCTCATATCTCAGGGGCCCCTCCTGCTGTATTCTAATGTATTCTAATGGCTCCTCGTATCTCAGGGGCCCCTCCTGCTGTATTCTAATGTATTCTAATGGCTCCTCATAGCTCAGGGGCCCCTCCTGCTGTATTCTAATGGCTCCTCGTATCTCAGGGGCCCCTCCAGCTGTATTCTAATGTATTCTAATGGCTCCTCATAGCTCAGGGGCCCCTCCTACTGTATTCTAATGTATTCTAATGGCTCCTCGTATCTCAGAGGCCCCTCCTGCTGTATTCTAATGTATTCTAATGGCTCCTCATAGCTCAGGGGCCCCTCCTGCTGTATTCTAATGTATTCTAATGGCTCCTCGTATCTCAGGGGCCCCTCCTGCTGTATTCTAATGGCTCCTCGTAGCTCAGGGGCCCCTCCTGCTGTATTCTAATGTATTCTAATGGCTCCTCGTATCTCAGGGGCCCCTCCAGCTGTATTATAATGTATTCTAATGGCTCCTCATAGCTCAGGGGCCCCTCCTACTGTATTCTAATGTATTCTACTGGCTCCTCGTATCTCAGGGGCCCCTCCAGCTGTATTCTAATGTATTCTAATGGCTCCTCATAGCTCAGGGGCCCCTCCTGCTGTATTCTAATGGCTCCTCGTATCTCAGGGGCCCCTCCTGCTGTATTCTAATGTATTCTAATGGCTCCTCATATCTCAGGGGCCCCTCCTGCTGTATTCTAATGTATTCTAGTGGATCCTCATAGCTCAGGGGCCCCTCCTGCTGTATTCTAATGTATTCTAATGGCTCCTCGTATCTCAGGGGCCCCTCCTGCTGTATTCTAATGTATTCTAATGGCTCCTCATATCTCAGGGGCCCCTCCTGCTGTATTCTAATGTATTCTAATGGCTCCTCGTATCTCAGGGGCCCCTCCAGCTATATTCTAATGTATTCTAATGGCTCCGCGTAGCTCAGGGGCCCCTCCTGCTGTATTCTAATGTATTCTAATGGCTCATCATATCTCAGGGGCCCCTCCTTCTGTATTCTAATGTATTTCAATGGCTCCTCATAGCTCAGGGGCCCCTCCTGCTGTATTCTAATGTATTCTAATGGCTCCTCGTAGCTCAGGGGCCCCTCCTGCTGTATTCAAATGTATTCTAATGGCTACTCATATCTCAGGGGCCCCTCCTGCTGTATTCTAATGTATTCTAATGGCTCCTCATATCTCAGGGGCCCCTCCTGCTGTATTCTAATGTATTCTACTGGCTCCTCGTAGCTCAGGGGCCCCTCCTGATGTATTCTAATGTATTCTAATGGCTCCTCGTATCTCAGGGGCCCCTCCTGCTGTATTCTAATGTATTCTAATGGCTCCTCATATCTCAGGGGCCCCTCCTGCTGTATTCTAATGTATTCTACTGGCTCCTCGTAGCTCAGGGGCCCCTCCTGATGTATTCTAATGTATTCTAATGGCTCCTCGTATCTCAGGGGCCCCTCCAGCTGTATTCTAATGTATTCTAATGGCTCCGTGTAGCTCAGGGGCCCCTCCTTCTGTATTCTAATGTATTTCAATGGCTCCTCATAGCTCAGGGGCCCCTCCTGCTGTATTCTAATGTATTCTAATGGCTCCTCATAGCTCAGGGGCCCCTCCTGCTGTATTCAAATGTATTCTAATGGCTCCTCATATCTCAGGGGCCCCTCCTGCTGTATTCTAATGTATTCTAATGGATCCTCATAGCTCAGGGGCCCCTCCTGCTGTATTCTAATGTATTCTAATGGCTCCTCGTATCTCAGGGGCCCCTCCTGCTGTATTCTAATGGCTCCTCATAGCTCAGGGGCCCCTCCTGCTGTATTCTAATGGCTCCTCATAGCTCAGGGGCCCCTCCTGCTGTATTCTAATGTATTCTAATGGCTCCTCAAACTCAGGGGCCCCTCCTGCTGTATTCTAATGTATTCTAATGGCTCCTCGTATCTCAGGGGCCCCTCCTGCTGTATTCTAATGGCTCCTCATAGCTCAGGGGCCCCTCCTGCTGTATTCTAATGGCTCCTCATAGCTCAGGGGCCCCTCCTGCTGTATTCTAATGTATTCTAATGGCTCCTCAAACTCAGGGGCCCCTCCTGCTGTATTCTAATGTATTCTAATGACTCCTCATATCTCAGGGGCCCCTCCTGCTGTATTCTAATGGCTCCTCATAGCTCAGGGGCCCCTCCTGCTGTATTCTAATGGCTCCTCATAGCTCAGGGGCCCCTCCTGCTGTATTCTAATGTATTCTAATGGCTCCTCAAACTCAGGGGCCCCTCCTGCTGTATTCTAATGTATTCTAATGGCTCCTCGTATCTCAGGGGCCCCTCCTGCTGTATTCCAATGGCTCCTCATAGCTCAGGGGCCCCTCCTGCTGTATTCTAACGTATTCTAATGGCTCCTCGTAGCTCAGGGGCCCCTCCTGCTGTATTCTTATGTATTCTAATGGCTCCTCGTAGCTCAGGGGCCCCTCCTGCTGTATTCTAATGTATTCTAATGGCTCATCATAGCTCAGGGGCCCCTCCTGCTGTATTTTAATGTATTCTAATGGCTCCTCGTATCTCAGGGGCCCCTCCTGCTGTATTCTAATGTATTCTAATGGCTCCTCGTATCTCAGGGGCCCCTCCTGCTGTATTCTAATGTATTCTAATGGCTCCTCGTAGCTCAGGGGCCCCTCCTGCTGTATTCTAACGTATTCTAATGGCTCCTCGTAGCTCAGGGGCCCCTCCTGCTGTATTCTAATGTATTCTAATGTCTCCTCATAAATTAGGGGCCCCTCCTGCTGTATTCTAATGTGGTGTCCCGGTACCGTATCCTGTCCGGTACCTGCGTTTGTGGGTCCCCTTAGCCAGAGTCCCTAGGACATTGGGGTCCCCATTGTCTAGTTCACCCCTAGTCACCTCTCATCCAGATAGTTATTACTCCCATAGCTTACTTAGGAAGCATGTAAATATTTTATAGATGCCCTATAAATAGTTAATTACCTGTCTGTAGCGTAGCAGAACCTGCGGGTTAAGTGAACTCTATGGTATTTCTGCTTAAGGACCTTTGGAGTTCCCTGTGACGTAGTCACTCCCATCACTCATTGTAATAGTGAATGACGGATGTTCGGACCAATCAGATTAGCCCCGCCCCCTGTCCATATAAGGGTCATGTTCTCGCTCTCTTGGGCTCTTGTTCAAGCAAGCAAGAAGCATCTGCGCTGCTGAGATCAGTGAGTCTAGGCCCGAACCTTGCGGTGACGGACGATAACTTCTAATTTCTGAGTGTATCAATCCCCACGCACTCTGCAGGATCGCCGGACCTTATCTATCCCCTAAATCCGGACGGATCTGCAATAATTACCCTAAATTCAGAGACTTTAATTTATTTCAAGGTCCGCAACAACTGTCAGTCATTGAGATATATAGAGACTGTTTGCCTGAGACTGTTATTGTTCATTGTTTGTAAAGTTTGTTCAAGTTCAAGTTCAACTACCTTGTGGATCTTCAGTCATTTTATTTCATGCGCCTATCGTTACTGGGAAGGGCGGCGATAGGCCGGAGATTTACCTCAGCATAACAGCCCTCAGCCTGGCGTCACGAACTATAGGGTTAACATTAACCCCTCATTTACCGAAACAATACCCCAACTACCAACACCCCCCAAGGGCTACCACAAAGCCTTTTTGGCGTTGCACGAACAGGATTCGGGTATGTGCCTACTACAGTCGCCATTAGTGAGTGTACTCCCCCCAGAAAAAGAACTTTATTAATGTACTGTGACGTATACTCCGGAGTAAGGGGTTGCGCGCACGGTGCTGTGTGGAGGAAGTGCGCATGTAAAGTAAGGGGGGAGACGAATAGTACAGCGGAGCTACAAGTTAGCGCGGGACATCCCGGCGCACGTGATCCAGAGACCCCGCCAACCGAAGCCCTCGGTGCCACGGTGGCCATTATGTTGGAGTCTAGTGCCAGAAACCAACAAAGAGAGACAGTTCAGTGCGGGAAAAGGCGCAGAGTGCGACAACGGTCTGGAAACTGTGAGGAACCGGAACAGTACGGGACTCTGAGATACCAGATTGCCGAATTGAAGTCTTACATAGAGTCGCTTCAGGTGCCGATCAACGCACTCAAATTTCAATTAAAGGCTGTTGAGTTTCAGGTCACCGCTTCAAATTTGAAATCTACGCTCTCAAGTTCTAGATTAGAGAACAACTGCGTATTTCTTTGGGACCTAGGAATTCAATATCTATTTAAAGGGCCAGCATACCAAATACAGAAATGACAGAACCTGTGGCCCCACAGTCTCCACCTGAACAGCAAGGGGGTGATGCGCCAGTGGACCCGCCAATGGGGTCTCCACCCAAGGCCAGAAGAATGTTGCCGCCTTCACCAACACTTTCGACCTCACAAGGACGTGCTCTGCCTGTGATTCCAGCGAGACCTCCAGCACAGGTGGAACAGGACCCAGCAAGTCCACCTTCAGTCTCTCCCTATGTGTTGGGAGCCCCAGTTGCTGCACCTGTCTTCTTGGGGAATCCTGTGCTTCCCACCTACAATGGTGACCCTTTTACATTAAGAGACTTTAAAGAAAAATTCTACAGCCTCTTTGGATTTTATGCATTACCCCTCATCAACAGATATAGCTGCTTCTGGGACAGCTCCAGGGACCCGCCTTGGAAGAACTTTGCACCTGGCCAGCGGCTGATAAGGCCACAGTGGGACAGATTTTTGAAGGACTTTCTCAAGTGTTTGAATCCCATTCTCCCTCTGAGGTACACCTCCGACTCTATGAACGACGCCAGAAGCCAGGTGAGACCCTCCGAGCATTTGCAGTGGCTTTGCAGAGCACATTAGAGGTGGTACAGAAGTTGGACGGCATCACGCCCGATCAGGGCAATCGAGTACTGATGGACTGTTTTATAGAAGGGGCGCAAAACAAATGGGACAAGGCCCAACTTAGGATGCTGGCCGTGCAAAATCCTGACATGGCTTTCCCAGCTTTTAAAAGACTCGCGGTTAAAGTGATAGAGTCGGGACCTCAGACAGAACAGAATAGTGCCCCCGCTACTGAATCTCTGGGGCCCGTGCCCCAGTCGTCGGTCCCTTCTCAATCTGCCCCGCCAACACCTTCTTCTATTCCTTGGACAGCTGACTTACAAGACACTAAACAGGACATTGAACAGTTAGCCAAGGACTTTAAAGAAATGGCTGTACGGCCAAATCCTTCTAGATCTGCAGCACAACCACCTAAGAAGGCTGACCCTCGCCCTGTTGCTCCATCTGGCATCCCTCCTGTGAGACCACCTGAGAGTCAGAGACCCGTCTGTAGCTATTGTAACAAGAATGGACACTGGAAGAGCCAATGCTGGGCTTTAAACGGGCGTCCCCTGGGTTCGAGGACCGCACCCCTGGAGTAGAGGTTGAAGGTCCAGAATCAACCAGCGACAAGAAGGGACTGTCTATGTATGTAGCTGCTTGCCCCTATGTACAGGTGATGATTGAAGGTGTCCGGTTACAAGCTCTGGTAGATACGGGGTCTCAGGTATCCACTATTCCGCAGGGGTTTTCTATAAGTACTGGGGCCCAGAAAGGTTGTGTGACCCTCAGGAAGCAGAGTTCAGAGTAATTACAGGGAACGGGAAACCAGTACCCAGGCATGGTTACTGGGAGCCCACGGTGCAGGTGGGAAAACATGTGTTGGGAAGACAGGGTGTGATTGTCACAAACGTTAGGGATGAGGGGGCAGCTGATTTCATTTTAGGCATGAATATTATGAGGCACTGTTTTGATGATATTGTCTGTGCACTGCATGCATCTCTCCCTCACCTGTAGTGTTGCTCGCGAATATTCGCAATTCAAATTTTATTCACGAATATGGCATATTCGCGAATTCGCGAATATTCGCGAATATAGCGCTATATATTCGTAATTACGAATATTAGTTTTTTTTTTTTTTCACAGTACACATCACAGTGATCATCCCTCTCTGCTGCAGCTTATGTGGTGTAAAGAAGGCTCTAATACTACTGTGTGAGACTGGTGTGCGAATTTTCGCATATGCGAATTTTCGCTTATGTTAATTTTGTATATGCAAATTTTCACATATGTTAATTTTCGCACATGTGAATATTCGCATATGCGGAAATAAAATGAGAATATTACGAATATGCGAATATTCGCAAATATGACGAATATTCGTCCATATATTCGCGAATCCGAATATGGCCTATGCCGCTCAACACTACTCACCTATCACCCCCAGGCCGGCGAGCTGCCCAACACCACCTCAAAATCCTCCAAGCAGAACAGAAGTTTTTGAATCATCAAGGAGAAATTTGTCGAGTAAGGACTCAAGATATCCGAGCCGTTAGTCTACAGCCACAGACGGAGACAGTTATTTGGTGCCGTGCCCGACCCGGGGGGGGTGAAAAATCAAGATTACCAAGCGCTCTTGGAGCCCCTTCTACTGGAAGATCATCCCTTGGTGCGAGCTGCTAGAAGCCTGGTAACCGTACGTAATGGGAAGGTTCCAGTGAGACTTATTAATCTCTCTCAAGTTGCGGTCCAACTACCCAAGTATACCCCAGTGGCTACTTTACACCATCTAGATGTCCGAGATGTAGTCTCGAAGTCACAGGTGGTCCAACGAGGACCCTACCAGAATCCTGCGGAACCTTGGTGGAGCCAACTACAGATAGGAGGCGAAGATACCCCCAAGGAACAGGTGGAAGGAGTCATCCAGGTGGCTAAGAAATATCAAGAAGCTTTCAGCAAGTTCCCCACAGACTTTGGCAGGACCACCATGATCAAACATAGGATTCTCACCGGAGACATCCTCCTGTGGCTTTTGGGATGTATCAGACCATAAAGAAAATGCTGGTGGAGATGAAAGAGGCCGATGTCATCCAGGAAAGCCAGAGTCCGTGGGCTGCACCTTTGGTCCTGGTGAAGAAAAAAGATGGAACTATTCGCTTTCGCATGGATTACCGGAAGTTGAACAACATAACTCATAAGGATGCCTATCCTTATGAGTTATGACTGCATTGGGGTCTGCCGCCTACTTTTCCACACTGGATCTGACGAGCGGCTACTGGCAGGTGCCAATGGCAGAAGAGGATAGAGAGAAGATCGCATTTGTGACCCCTATGGGTCTCTTCGAGTTCAAAAGTATGCCCTTTGGACTGTGCAATGCACCAGCTACTTTCCAACGCCTAATGGAGCGATGCTTGGGGCATCTTAACTTCCAGAGTGTTCTGTTGTATTTAGATGGCGTCATCGTCTATTCTCGGACATATCAGGAATACCTGGATCACCTGAAAGAAGTTTTCCAAGTCCTTATCTGACATGGACTCAAGGTTAAACCTTCCAAATGTCACTTGCTAAAGCCTTAAGTGCACTATCTGAGACATGTCGTCAGTGCTCAAGGAGTCCAGCCTGATCCAGACAAAGTGAGTGCTGTGAAAGAGTGGCCTACACCCAGGACGGTGCGAGACGTCCGAAGTTTCCTGGGGTTTGCTCGATTTTACCGGAACTTCATCCCCCATTTTGCTCAAATTGCTGGACCCTTGACCGAATTACTGAGAGGGACTGCCCGGGATAATTATAATGGGAGGCTTCCTATACAGTGGGCCGAAGAGCAAGAAGATGCCTTTCGAGCTCTGAAGTACCTCCTCACGGAACCCCCGTATTGGCGTATCCTGACTACAGCCTGCTATTCCGTTTATACACAGACGCTAGCTTTGAAGGTCTGGGGGCGGTCTTATCTCAAGTGCAAGATGGCACGGAGAGGGTGATTGCCTATACCAGCCGGCATCTTCGAGGTGCTGAGAAGAATGATGCTAACTATAGCTCCTTCAAGCTGGAGCTCCTGGCCCTGGTTTGGGCTATTACTGAGAAGTTTAAGGACTATCTGGCTGCTACTCCCTTCACGGTCTACACTGATAACAACCCCTTGGCCCATTTGAACACTGCTAAGTTGGGAGCTCTTGAACAGCGTTGGGCCTCTCGGCTGGCCAACTATGATTTCAACATTAAGTACCACAGTGGAAAAACCAATGTTAATGCGGATGTACTTTCTTGCATGGCCCCGGGAGAAGCACCTCCTACTGAAGATGTAGAAATGCCTACTGAATGCCTACTGAAGATGTAGAAATGCCTCCCTTCTACCGAAGGTTCGTGAGCCAGAATGCTCTAACTGCCCAGGCGGGTGACGGACCTGAATCTCCCAAAGTCTCTGAAGATCTGTCCTCCTGGAACACACTTCAGGATGAAAGCAGAGTTATCGGGGACCTCCTTGACTTTTGCCTCCACAAGAAGGTGCCTACTCGGGTGCGCAAGGCCCACGGAGACTTTGAATTGAAGCGGCTGTGGCGGCAGAGGAATTGCCTATTCCTGCACAAAGGGTTGGTCTACCGAAATTCCCTGTACCCAGTCTCCGGAGACCGCATACACCAGATTGTGGTTCCCGGGAGGGATGCAGCCGTGGTTCTGAATGCCTATCATGATCAATCCGGACACTTCGGGGTCCATAAGACAGAGATCACCGACAGAAGGAGATTTTACTGGATTGGGATCCGGGGAGACATCGAGAAATGGTGTGCCGAGTGCTCCGTGTGCAACGTGATAAAGAACCCCTCGGAGGGACGCAAGAGCCCCTTTGCATCCCATCTGTACAGAAAGGCCAAATCAAATTGTTGCCTTGGACCATGTGAAGCTGGCCCCCACTCGATCTGGCTATTGTCATGCCCTAACAATAGTGGATCATTATTCCAAGTGGGGGGTCGTGGTCCCTGTCAAGGATCTTACTGCCAAGACTGCTGCTCAACTCTTCTATCAACATTGGATCCAACCCCTGGGGAGTCCCGAATCGGTCCTCACAGATCGGGGAACCGCCTTTGAAGCCCAGTTGTTCCAGGAACTTTGCCGGTTGCATGATTGCAAGAAGCTCCGGACAACCGCCTACCATCCCCAAGGAATGGGCTCTGCAAGAGGATCAATCAAGTGTTCATCCAGATGCTCAGAGCAGCCTCTGTCTCAAAACACGAAGAGCGGCCTCAGCTGTAGCCTGAACTCCTGGAAATCTACAACAACACTGTTCACTGCTCTACGGGGTATACGCCCTTTTTCCTGATAATGGGCCGACACGGCCAATTGCCAAAGGATCGAACCTTCGGGCTACAGGCACCTTTCAACAATTCTCCTCAGGCTTCCCAAGGTTGGGTGTCAGAGCATCGACGAAGAATTGAGGAAGCCAAGGACATTGTTGAGAAGAAAATGGGTGAAGTTCATGAACGCCAGCAGAAAGACTATAATCGACATGCTTGGGCTCAGCCCTTGCAGCTTGTAGATAAAGTGTGGCTCAGAAAATTTCCTAGAACCCTTAAATACGACTCCCTGTGGGAAACGGAGCCATACACCATTACTGCAGTCCCTTATCCTGAAACGGACGTGTACGAGATACAAAAAGATGGGTTCGAGCCACAGGTGGTTCACCGGAATAGGATAAAAGTGTGTCTGAAAGAAGATATGCTTGGCCCTACTCCTTCTGATCCTCCTGCTACTTCTACTCCACCTCCACCAAGGCCGATGAGAGAATATGTGCCGGGAGAAGGAATTCATCCCACTATGGACGTTCCTTTGTTCCCATCTCAGCAGCCCACCATGTATTGGGGCATACCATTCCCAGATCCATCCAGCCAGCCGCTACTGGTTGCACCACCCAGTCAGTTGCCAATAGCTGTTGCTCCCTGTCAACCACCATTGGATGCTACACCCAACATCATTCCTGCTCCAGTGACTGCTCCAGTTATTGATGCCACTACTCCATCTGTCTTCAGAGAACTCCTCAGTTCAACCGAAGATATTGCTTCCGTTTCCAGCCCTCCAACTGGTCCCTCAGGGACTGAAGTTCTTGGAGAATCCTCAAGTGAAGGAACTCCTGATGACTTGGAGGTGGTGTTGCGGCGGTCTCAAAGGACTACACAGGGCAAACTACCTATCGGGTACCAGGACACTGTGGGGCGGTCTGCCAGGGCGGCGGGAGTACAAGTGCAGTGTGCACGTGCGGCGAGGCTCCCGGCGTCCTGGTTACGGCGGCTCTTCTGACCGGGGCGGCGGGGGTATGGACGGGCGGCAAGTTTAAAAGTGCATAGTCGACTCTGAAACGGGAGATCTCCGTGCCTCGGGCCGCAACACATACCCACTACGTTGGCTTACAGGGCACGGTTTCGCAGGCATATTAGCACCATAAGTGCAAACATAAATAAATATTTTTTTAAAAAAGGGAAAGAGGTGGGAATTCAATGTGTAGGGATGTATGTGAGCACTGCTCAGTTGTCCTTTCCATAAACAGCTTGTATTGATGACGGCCACATCGGTGGTGGCACGGCTAACTTTTCTGTGTATGGGGGGGGACCCCACCTGGTCCACCAGGTGATTTCACCTGGTGGGGGGTGGGGTCCTCACATATTGGGGAGAAGGGTCTGAAGGTTTAGATTGATAAGCTGGCATGGCCCCCGGGGCGAGTCACCGGCAATTTGGCGTCGCAACAGCCGGGGGCTCCCTACTCGGGGGACACGCCCTTGTTAGTTTATAGACATGGATACTGGTATCGATAGTTAGGACTATCTATCATTTGGCTTCTTTACAGTAATTGCGGTTTGCTGGTTGCCATAGGTTACAGAGTACGAGAAGAGGTTGGTAATAGCCTTTTTCTGCCGATATTTAACGGCGCAGTCACGGTCAAATAACTGTCACATGTTTTCACGATGAAGTCACGAGGTGTTCAATTTTTATGGTTTTTCAACATGCCGACACAACACTGGATACACGTAGGCAGCAGTTTTACCGCAATCCTGACACGTTTTTCAGGGGAGGCTGCTACAGCAGTTGATAATTACTGACTCGCCTTTCAGAATATCAACACGCATCTCAAGCGGAGAAATGCCGGCTTACCTGACACGCATTCAGGGGCAGATCTCCCGCTCTATTGTTGCGGCTGACACGCCGTCAGAGCAACAATACACGTACACAATAATACAGGACAGGACCACCCTTGGACTCGGTTACATACTGTGTCAAAAAAAAAAAGACCTGGCACAGCTGACCGTAGTGCTTTCTCTCAGGTATGGGATTTCACTATGCGTGTGACGCTCCCGGTACGCTGAGGTGCGGTGCCATACGTGTGCAGAGAGCAAGCAGATATGTATATGGTAGCTGCTATATGCATACATTTTGAGGGTCACACACCACTGCCAGCTCTAACAAGGGAGGTCTAGGTTAAGAGATCCTGGGTCACAGATACAGGTTGATAGGGGGGGTCAAACATACTGACACATAGACCTTGGTATTACCGCAATCCAACACGGGGGTCTGAGTCGTTGTTACTGACACGCCTTTAGAGCAACGTTATACGAGAGGGCACGACACCTCAATTACGGGTCTGTTTCAAGCACGTCATACTGTGGCAATTCTGTCAAGCGACTGTTCACGGTATGGGACATTTGACTCACGGTTGGTAGGCAACACGCCACGGCAGGCTGCACATTTTGCAGTCACTCCAGATTATCATGACACGAGTTATGCATGCCGATCCTACGATAGGGAGACTGGGTTGTCACAGCATACTCCCATAGCATCAGGTGTTGACATGTCTTATTTTTCCAGGTGCGTTTCTTTCGGAAAGGGTATCTTGGATAACTTTGAACAGGTCAGTCAGGTGACATTGGAGGAGGGGTATTCTAAGTAGGGGTCTCATGGTTTGCACTATCTTTCCCCGGCACCTGTTATGGACCGGACAGGTTACAGCAGACATGTCTCATGGATCTGACATCGAGGATCCATTATCAGTACCAGAAACACCTGCCAGGAGCTCCGGTCGGGGGTCAGCATCCTCAGCATACAGAGCTTGGACAATTCCGAAACTCATGGAGGAACTCCGTAGAAAGGGCATACCTTTCCCAGCTACAGCCCGTAAAGCGGAACTGTTCAAACTTTTGATGGCTGACCCAGAGGCGGGGGGTAGCGAGGATGCGAGCCCAGGGCAATCCTCATCCACTACCTTGGACCAGTTGCACGCCATGTTGACATCTGTCATGACATCCATGACAACTTTCAATCAAAGATTGGAAGTGGTGGAGAGAGGTGGCACGCGGGCACCTGCGGTTACCGATGTTGTCGCAATTCCCTCAACGTCTCAGGCGTCAGGGTCAGGTACGCCTATAGTGGCGCCTAGAGTGGCCCCGGCTCATTTTGTTCCCGCAACAGTGCACAAAGTTATCTTAGACGGGAAGGATATCAACCTGGCGTCCTTGCTCATTTTGGCACAGGATCTCACTGAGACTAAAACGGTGGCGTGTGGAGAGGTCTCTGTGGTGTTGAAGAGCAAGAACGCCAGGCTCAGCCGCAAGTTAACTTTTCAGGAGTTCGTGTTAGCTTTTAGTATGTATAGGGACATTATATGCTCGGTAAAACCGGAACTTAGGGAAGAGCTAGACTTGTATCTATATCAGCTGGCTGAGTTTTCATGTAAGTACGGGGGCAGTCATTTTTACGATTACCACAAGTCTTTTTCGGCTCAGGCAGCTGCGATGTTTAGCTAGTTTGGCTACGTTGCAGACTGGAGAATTGTGGACACCATGCTGTACTGCAAACACTTTGCAGGGTTAAAATCACCATCTTGTGCGATTTGTAATTCCAACTTCCACTCAACAGCCTGGTGTGGTAACAGTCAGCAACCCGAAGCCAGCACAAGCAAAGGTGGTTCGTCTGGTGTTAACCCAGCCCAGAAGCCTGCTCCGACAGTAGAAAAGTTGGGGCATCCCGTTAGGTACCTTGGTCGCAGTCAAATCTGCAATAACTATAACTTGTCAGCCTGTAATTACAGCAACTGTAGGTTGCTCCATGTGTGCTTTCTGTGCTATCGGGCTCATCCAAGCACAGTTTGCTCAGCTAAAGCACAGGCATGACTAGGCGGGGTTAACATTGAGGCATTGGCTCGGGTGTTGCAGGGGCACCCTGACCCTGGCTGGGTCGAGTGGCTGCTTGATGGCTTTCGCAACGGCTTCCACACGGGTTTGGTCACGGTTCCTCAATGTACCTTTGAGTGTGTTAATCTAGGCTCTGCACGCAGGGAGCCGCAGGTAGTGTCCGAATTACTGCAGGCAGAGCTGGACCGGGGGTACATTATCGGGCCGTTCGAGCAGCCCCCCTTTGAAACCTAGCGAGTCAGCCCAATTTGCGTGGTCACCGGGAAATTTACCAATAAAAAAAGAATGATTTACGATTTGTCCGTACCCTATGAGTCTTTAATCCCTAGTTTAAATTCACTAATTCCCTCAGAAGAAGTGACAATGAAATACACATCAATTGATCAGGCCATTCAAATCATATTAGAGGTGGGTCCCGGTGCATGGCTATCCAAGGCTGACATCACGGATGCCTTCAAATTGCTACCTATACAGCCGGATCTCTGGAAATGGTACGGAATAAAGTGGCAGGAACGGTATTATTTCGCTACCAAACTAACATTCGGGTCTAAAAGTAGCCCCTGGCTATTTGACCAACTGCAGGCCCTACACTGGGCTTTGGTCAATACCATGTACTGTGGCCATGTGTTACATTATCTCAATGATTTCCTGCTCATTGAACCGACATCAGCCAGACCACTAGATCTAGACAGGTTACTTCATCTGTTCCATAAATTAGGGGTACCATTCTCTCCCAAAAAGACAGAAGGTCCATCAACTAGGTTGATTTTCCTAGGTGTAATACTGGACTCAGTGGCGATGCAGGCTAGCCTACCGTCAGACAAGTTGCGCAGGGTCAAGGACCTCATTCACCAGTTCGCAATTTCGCGAGTCACCTCGAAGGTGGAGTTACAAAGCCTGCTGGGAATGTTGGCCTTCGCCACTCGCATCATACCACAAGGGAGAGCTTTCGTTTCATGTTTATTGGCGTTACTATCTGCCGCTCCTGATCAGGACAGTCGAATCCATCTGGATTCATCAGCAATGGTTTACCTGGTGATGTGGGACAGGTACATAACAGAGTGGAATGGTGTTTCCATGTTTATTCCTGCTATCTCGGAAAGTTCACCCAGAGTTATCATGGATGCTTCGGCATCAGTGGGGTTTGCTGCCATATGTGGCAAACATTGGTTGGCAGGTCAGTGGCCAGCGGAGGTTTCTGAGATTGCAGGTTTCAGCAGGACATCTGCGCTGTTTGAGATATACCCGATTGTAGCAGCAGCACATACATGGGGGCAAAGATGGGTGAACCATACAGTGTTGTGTACCTGCGACAATGCAGCTACTGTGGAAATTATCAACAAGGGCAGGTCCAAGTCATTAGCGGTCATGAAGTTCGTCAGGAGGCTTGTATGGTTGTCACTGCAGTACAACTTCAGCATCATCTGTCAACACGTGGCTGGAGAAAAAAATGTAGCCGCAGATGCGCTATCACGGGCTAAATTCAACACTTTCTTTCAGGTGATGCCAGACGCAGACCCGGTGGGCTTTCCGGTTCCATCATGCCACACCCTGATGATGGGTTAGGTCGTTTTTCCGCGGTTGCAAGCTCTCTGATCAAGAACTCTCTCGCCCCTAGCACCAGGAGAGCCTATGATAATGCTTACAGGGCATATACAAATTACTTGGCGGCATACAATATTCCATTTTCGTTTGACACACACATCATTCTATCGTTTATCGGCTTTTGCCACTCAGCCCTTAATCTCTCCTACACTACCATAAAACAGTATTTAGCGCGTCTCCAGCATTTCATTTCCCTTTACTTCCCTGACAGCCTATCCATTCTCCCCATTCATGCTGTTAAAGCAGCATTAAGTGGGGTACAGTTGTCAAGGGCACCGAAGGTCAGTACCTGGCGACCTATCACCACGGACATGTTCAAGGCAATATCTGCTCAACTGGATTTGAATCCTTTCTGTTTTCTGCCTAGTCTGGTTTTGAAGGCCGCGATTTTCCTGGCCTTTTACGGCTTCCTAAGGCCAGGTGAGTTCGCGGGCAGGTCATCCAATACTATGGCAGTGACGAAGGCGCAACTAAGATGGGTAGAAACTTGTTTTGAATTGTCGCTAAAAGTCACAAAGACGCACAGGCAGGGGACGGTTTCAGTGGTGTCAAGGGGCAGTGCTTCAGGAGTTATTGAGAGCCCTGCAAGGGAGACCCGACGACTCGCCATTGTTACCTTTCGAGGCAGGGGCGCTAACCACGTCACAGTTCGTGGCACACACTCGTACTCTCATTAGGTGTTCGGGTCTAGACCCAAACAATTATTCAGGTCACTCCTTCCGCATCGGGGCAGCTTCAGCGGCATCCGCTCATAAGGTGCCAAGTCATATTATTAGGAAATTGGGGGGATGGAGGTCAGGCTGTTTTGCAACTTACATACCAGAACCACGGGTAGAAATGGCGGATGTATTCAAGGTCATGATGTTATAATTCATAATAAAATCCTTTTCTCTCATTTCCTGTCTTGTGCTTTTTGCTCACTAAAGGCTGACCCTCGGTCGCGGTTTTATGGCACACCTCAACCGCTCACAGATAGATATATATATATATATATATATATATATATATATATATATATATATAGGTATTTGTTGTTACCTGATTATGTTACATGTCAATAGATGACTACCGGGAAGATGGCTACATGGGTAATCAGATAAGTGTTGTGTCACCACGGTTAAAAGCCCTGACTTTAAGTATAATTACTGTGCTCAGCCTGCTGTGGAGATGTATAGGGACTGTGCTCAGCCTGCTGTGGAGATGTATAGGGACTGTGCTCAGCCTGCTGTGGAGATGTCTAGGGACTGTGCTCAGCCTGCTGTGGAGATGTATAGGGACTGTGCTCAGCCTGCTGTGGAGATGTATAGGGACTGTGCTCAGCCTGCTGTGGAGATGTATAGGGACTGTGCTCAGCCTGCTGTGGAGATGTATAGGGACTGTGCTCAGCCTGCTGTGGAGATGTATAGGGACTGTGCTCAGCCTGCTGTGGAGATGTTTAGGGACTGTGCTCAGCCTGCTGTGGAGATGTATAGGGACTGTGCTCAGCCTGCTGTGGAGATGTATAGGGACTGTGCTCAGCCTGCTGTGGAGATGTATAGGGACTGTGCTCAGCCTGCTGTGGAGATGTATAGGGACTGTGCTCAGCCTGCTGTGGAGATGTATAGGGACTGTGCTCAGCCTGCTGTGGAGATGTTTAGGGACTGTGCTCAGCCTGCTGTGGAGATGTCTAGGGACTGTGCTCAGCCTGCTGTGGAGATGTATAGGGACTGTGCTCAGCCTGCTGTGGAGATGTATAGGGACTGTGCTCAGCCTGCTGTTGAGATGTCTAGGGACTGTGCTCAGCCTGCTGTGGAGATGTCTAGGGACTGTGCTCAGCCTGCTGTGGAGATGTATAGGGACTGTGCTCAGCCTGCTGTTGAGATGTCTAGGGACTGTGCTCAGCCTGCTGTGGAGATGTATAGGGACTGTGCTCAGCCTGCTGTGGAGATGTATAGGGACTGTGCTCAGCCTGCTGTGGAGATGTATAGGGACTGTGCTCAGCCTGCTGTGGAGATGTATAGGGACTGTGCTCAGCCTGCTGTTGAGATGTCTAGGGACTGTGCTCAGCCTGATGTGGAGATGTATAGGGACTGTGCTCAGCCTGATGTGGAGATGTATAGGGACTGTGCTCAGCCTGCTGTGGAGATGTCTAGGGACTGTGCTCAGCCTGCTGTGGAGATGTATAGGGACTGTGCTCAGCCTGCTGTTGAGATGTCTAGGGACTGTACTCAGGCTGCTCTGGGACTGTATAGGGACTGTGCTCAGCCTGCTGTGGAGGTGTCTAGGGACTGTGTTCAGCCTGCTATGGAGATGTATAGGGACTGTGCTCAGCCTGCTGTGGAGATGTATAGGGAGTGTGCTCAGCCTGCTGTTGAGATGTCTAGGGACTGTGCTCAGCCTGATGTGGAGATGTATAGGGACTGTGCTCAGCCTGCTTTGGAGATTTCTAGGGACCGTGCTCAGCCTTCTGTGGAGATGTCTAGGGACTGGGCTAAGCCTGCTGTGGAGATGTCTAGGGACTGTGCTCAGGCTGCTCTGGGACTGTATAGGGACTGTGCTCAGCCTGATGTGGAGATGTATAGGGACTGTGCTCAGCCTGCTGTGTAGATGTATAGGGAATGCGCTCAGCTTGCTGTGGAGGTATCTAGGGATTGTGCTCAGCCTGCTGTGTAGATGTCTAGGGACCGTACTCAGCCTGCTGTGTAGATGTCTAGGGACTGTGCTCAGCCTGCTGTGGAGATGTCTAGGGACCGTACTCAGCCTGCTGTGTAGATGTCTAGGGACTGTGCTCAGCCTGCTGTGGAGATGTCTAGGGACTGTGCTCAGCCTGCTGTGGAGATGTCTAGGGACTGTGCCCGGCCTGCTGTGGAGATTTCTAGGGATTGTGCTCAGCCTGCTGTGGAGATGTATAGGGACTGTGCTCAGCCTGCTGTGGAGATGTTTAGGGACTGTGCTCAGCCTGCTGTGGAGATGTATAGGGACTGTGCTCAGCCTGCTGTGGAGATGTATAGGGACTGTGCTCAGCCTGCTGTTGAGATGTCTAGGGACTGTGCTCAGCCTGCTGTGGAGATGTCTAGGGACTGTGCTCAGCCTGCTGTGGAGATGTATAGGGACTGTGCTCAGCCTGCTGTTGAGATGTCTAGGGACTGTGCTCAGCCTGCTGTGGAGATGTATAGGGACTGTGCTCAGCCTGCTGTGGAGATGTATAGGGACTGTGCTCAGCCTGCTGTGGAGATGTATAGGGACTGTGCTCAGCCTGCTGTGGAGATGTATAGGGACTGTGCTCAGCCTGCTGTTGAGATGTCTAGGGACTGTGCTCAGCCTGATGTGGAGATGTATAGGGACTGTGCTCAGCCTGATGTGGAGATGTATAGGGACTGTGCTCAGCCTGCTGTGGAGATGTATAGGGACTGTGCTCAGCCTGCTGTGGAGATGTATAGGGACTGTGCTCAGCCTGCTGTTGAGATGTCTAGGGACTGTGCTCAGGCTGCTCTGGGACTGTATAGGGACTGTGCTCAGCCTGCTGTGGAGGTGTCTAGGGACTGTGTTCAGCCTGCTATGGAGATGTATAGGGACTGTGCTCAGCCTGATGTGGAGATGTATAGGGACTGTGCTCAGCCTGCTGTTGAAATGTCTAGGGACTGTGCTCAGCCTGATGTGGAGATGTATAGGGACTGTGCTCAGCCTGCTTTGGAGATTTCTAGGGACCGTGCTCAGCCTTCTGTGGAGATGTCTAGGGACTGGGCTCAGCCTGCTGTTGAGATGTCTAGGGACTGTGCTCAGCCTGCTGTGTAGATGTATAGGGAATGCGCTCAGCTTGCTGTGGAGGTATCTAGGGATTGTGCTCAGCCTGCTGTGTAGATGTCTAGGGACTGTACTCAGCCTGCTGTGTAGATGTCTAGGGACTGTGCTCAGCCTGCTGTGGAGATGTCTAGGGACCGTACTCAGCCTGCTGTGTAGATGTCTAGGGACTGTGCTCAGCCTGCTGTGGAGATGTCTAGGGACTGTGCTCAGCCTGCTGTGGAGATGTCTAGGGACTGTGCCCGGCCTGCTGTGGAGATTTCTAGGGATTGTGCTCAGCCTGCTATGGAGGTTATTGTTATATATTAAAGGACTACTCCAGCTCTAAGACATCTTATCCCCTATTCGAAGGAAAGGGGATAAGATGTCTGATCGCGGCGGTGCCGCCGCTAAGTACCCCTGCAATCTCTCATCCCGCACCAACTGTGTGAGCTCTCCGCAGCGCTGGAGGGTCCGAGTGTGAAGCGTTCCCACCACGAGTATTGTGATGTCACAAATCCGCCCCCATGTGACATCATGCCCCACCCCCTCAATTCAAGTCTATCGGAGGGGGCGTGACGGAGTCACAACTCCGACTCCGTGGTCATAACGCTTCACACTCTGAGCCTCCAGCACTGCGGAGAGGTCACACAGGTGGTGCGCAATGAGAGATTGCAGGGTTCCTCAGTGGCAGGACTCCCGCGATCAGACATCTTATCCCCTATCCTTTGGCTTATGGGACTGATTCTGCAGATTCACCCGATCCTACTCACACACACTGGCTCTGATTTAGTATGATAAACCCCACCTGTTTTGTCGGTCCGTGCGTCAAAATGTGGCTCAGTGCACCAGAATTAGCCACATTGTGCCACAAATTGTGTCTGCGGTGGAAGTTGCAACAAAAAAATAAAAAACTCTCACTAACTTTCTTAGAAATCCCTAAAAGAGGGAGTGTCTGGCAAGAAAGGGGGCGTGGCTGACAGGAAAGGGGCTTGTATCCAAAAATTTTGAGAAAATTCAACATATTTACTAAGGTTTCCTCAGAAAACCTGACAGATCAGAGTGGGTGTAAAATGAGCAAAACATAGGGAAAAATGAGTAAAAACCAAGGAAAAATACCTGTCGGGAATCAAAACCCACATAGAAGACTCTGCTCTAAGTAAATGAGGCCACTGTCTCTCTCCAGAAGGGCCGCAGTGGTGCTCAACATGCCTTTAAAAATGTGTAAAAGTCCCTCCCACCTTGCTGTCTCCTATTGGCCTTGGAGCTGAATGACACATAAACCAGTGAATCATTGTAAACCTGGGGTCATGTGATAGTTGCAGGGAATGTTGGGGGTACTCTGACGTCATCTCACTGCCCCCTGTGCTTCTTGTTTCCTCTGGGCTCCAAAAAGCCATTTGACCCTCGTCCCTCATGGTAATGATTCCACACATTTCCCGGTTAGCGAGAATGTAAGAAATTTCTGCGAGCCGTTCATGTCTCAGTTCGCTCAAGCCACAGGACATAGGCGGCTGCCTTGTCAAACTACAGTTTCAGCCATGAATACAAGCCAGGCCCCAAGAATGTCATCGTGGATGCCCTGTCCTTAAAACCTGGACTCCTGGGTCGGGGGTGGGAGCCTAGGGCCCCAGAACCAGTTATTTACTCCAAAGAAGCAGGGCCTGAGGTGTTCCACGCCCCAGTCATGCTTCAACAGTGGTCCAGCGTAACCACAGAAGACAAGAGAAAGGCCCAGGCACAGGACTGGTATATTGGGACAGTTCTCAGGGCCATGAAGACCAAGAACCCTAAATTGTTGACTTCTCTACCTGTGAGAGTGGTACCTAAGAGAATGGGAAAGATTATGTCAGGAAGACAGAATCCTCTAAAGGGTCGTAAAATATCGTGATCACCGTGGCAGAAAACAATTGGTACTACCACATAGATACTGTGGTACAATCCTAAGAGCCCTCCACGATCAACATGGGCGAAAAAGCCCTATGGCCTAGAACAAGATCAGTTCTATTGGTCTCACATGAGGGACCATGTTGAACCCCCATGGGAGCTGCCCCCATGGGTGGTCTATATATAAGTATGAGATGCCTGGATTTAGTGTACATGGATTATCTCTGAATTGAAAATGATATCACGGGGATCGGGAATGGGCTAGTGGTAATGGACAATAAACTTCAGAAGGCTGCGACTGTAGCCAAGGTCCTTAGGCAGAAGTATTTCATACACAGTGCACTACCCAATCGAATACACTCTGACCAAGGTAGAGACTTTGAGAGAAAAATACTGTAAAATGGAACCTAATAATGGGGGTAGATGAAAGGAACTGGTCCGCCTACATAATGGGGAGTAGAGGAAAGGAACTGGTCCGCCTACATAATGGGGAGTAGAGGAAAGGAACTAGTCCGCCTATATAATGGGTGGCAGAGAAAGGGAACTGGTCCGGCTACATAATGGGGGGTAGATGAAAGGAACTGGTCTGCCTACATAATGGGGGGGGGGATAAAAGAAAGCAACTGGTCTGCCTACATAATGGGGGTGCAGGAAAGGAACTGGTCTGTCGACATCATGGGGGGGGGTAGAGGAAAGGAACTGGTCTGTCTACATCATGGGGGGAAGAGGAAGGGAACGGGTCCGCCTACATATGGGCGGGGGGTAAAGAAAAGGAGCTGGTCTGCCTACATAATGGGGGGTAGAGGAAAGAAACTGGTCCACATACATAATGGGGGGTATAGGAAAGGAACTGGTCTGCCAACATAATGGGGGTAGAAGAAAGGAACTGGTCCACCTACATAATGGAGGGTAGAGAAAAGGAACTGGTCCGCCTACATAATGGGAGGTAGAGTAAAGGAACTGGTCTGCCTACATGATGGGGGGTAGAGGAAAGGAACTGGTCTGCCTACATAATGGCAGATAGAGAAAAGGAACTGGTCTGCCAACATAATGAGAGGTAGAGGAAAGGAACTGGTGTGCCTACATATTGGGGGGGGGGGTAGAAGAAAGGAACTGGTCTGCCTACATAATGGCGATAGAGAAAAGGAACTGGTCCTCCTACATAATGGGGGGGGGGGGGGTTTAGAGGAAAGGAACTGGTCCACCTACATAATGGGAGATAGGGAAAAGGAACTGGTTTGTCTACATGATGGGGGTGGAGAAAAGGAACTGATCAGCCTACATAATGGGGGGGGGTAGAGGAAAGGAACTGGTCCACCTATATAATGGAGGGTAGAGGAAAAGAAATGGTCTGCCTACATAATGGGAGATAGAGAAAAGGAACTGGTCTGTCTACATAATGGGGGGTGGAGCAAAGAAACTGGTCCGCCTACATAATGGGGATAGAGGAAAAGAACTGGTCTGCCTACATAATTGGGGTAGAGGAAAGCAACTGGTCCACCTACATAATGGGGGTAGAGGAAAGGAACTGGTCCGCCTATATAATGGAGGGTAAAGGAAAAGAACTGGTCCACCTACATAATGTGTGGGTAGAGAAAAGGAACTGGTCCGCCTACATAATGGGGGTAGAGGAAAGGAACTGGTCCGCCTACATAATGTGTGGGTAGAGGAAAGGAACTGGTCTGCCTACATAATGGGGGTAGAGGAAAGGAACTGGTCCACCTACATAATGGAGGGTAGAGAAAAGGAACTGGTCCGCCTACATAATGTGTGGGTAGAGAAAAGGAACTGGTCCGCCTACATAATGGGGGTAGAGGAAAGGAACTGGTCCGCCTACATAATGGGGGGTAGAGGAAAAGAACTGGTCCGCCTATATAATGGAGGGTAAAGGAAAAGAACTGGTCCGCCTACATAATGTGTGGGTAGAGAAAAGGAACTGGTCCGCCTACATAATGGGGGTAGAGGAAAGGAACTGGTTCACCTACATAATGGAGGGTAGAGAAAAGGAACTGCTCCGCCTACATAATGTGTGGGTAGAGAAAAGGAACTGGTCCGCCTACATAATGGGGGTAGAGGAAAGGAACTGGTCCGCCTACATAATGTGTGGGTATAGAAAAGGAACTGGTCCGCCTACATAATGGGGGGTAGAGGAAAAGAACTGGTCCGCCTATATAATGGAGGGTAAAGGAAAAGAACTGGTCCGCCTACATAATGTGTGGGTAGAGAAAAGGAACTGGTCTGCCTACATAATGGGGGGTAGAGGAAAAGAACTGGTCTGCCTACATAATGGGGGGTAGAGGAAAAGAACTGGTCTGCCTACATAATGGGGGTAGATGAAAGGAACTGGTCCGCCTACATAATGGGGAGTAGAGGAAAGGAACTGGTCCGCCTACATAATGGGGAGTAGAGGAAAGGAACTAGTCCGCCTATATAATGGGTGGCAGAGAAAGGGAACTGGTCCGGCTACATAATGGGGGGTAGATGAAAGGAACTGGTCTGCCTACATAATGGGGGGGGGGGGGGATAAAAGAAAGCAACTGGTCTGCCTACATAATGGGGGTGCAGGAAAGGAACTGGTCTGTCGACATCATGGGGGGGGGGGTAGAGGAAAGGAACTGGTCTGTCTACATCATGGGGGGAAGAGGAAGGGAACGGGTCCGCCTACATATGGGCGGGGGGTAAAGAAAAGGAGCTGGTCTGCCTACATAATGGGGGGTAGAGGAAAGAAACTGGTCCACATACATAATGGGGGGTATAGGAAAGGAACTGGTCTGCCAACATAATGGGGGTAGAAGAAAGGAACTGGTCCACCTACATAATGGAGGGTAGAGAAAAGGAACTGGTCCGCCTACATAATGGGAGGTAGAGTAAAGGAACTGGTCTGCCTACATGATGGGGGGTAGAGGAAAGGAACTGGTCTGCCTACATAATGGCAGATAGAGAAAAGGAACTGGTCTGCCAACATAATGAGAGGTAGAGGAAAGGAACTGGTGTGCCTACATATTGGGGGGGGGTAGAAGAAAGGAACTGGTCTGCCTACATAATGGCGATAGAGAAAAGGAACTGGTCCTCCTACATAATGGGGGGGAGGGGTTTAGAGGAAAGGAACTGGTCCACCTACATAATGGGAGATAGGGAAAAGGAACTGGTTTGTCTACATGATGGGGGTGGAGAAAAGGAACTGATCAGCCTACATAATGGGGGGGGTAGAGGAAAGGAACTGGTCCACCTATATAATGGAGGGTAGAGGAAAAGAAATGGTCTGCCTACATAATGGGAGATAGAGAAAAGGAACTGGTCTGTCTACATAATGGGGGGTGGAGCAAAGAAACTGGTCCGCCTACATAATGGGGATAGAGGAAAAGAACTGGTCTGCCTACATAATTGGGGTAGAGGAAAGCAACTGGTCCACCTACATAATGGGGGTAGAGGAAAGGAACTGGTCCGCCTATATAATGGAGGGTAAAGGAAAAGAACTGGTCCACCTACATAATGTGTGGGTAGAGAAAAGGAACTGGTCCGCCTACATAATGGGGGTAGAGGAAAGGAACTGGTCCGCCTACATAATGTGTGGGTAGAGGAAAGGAACTGGTCTGCCTACATAATGGGGGTAGAGGAAAGGAACTGGTCCACCTACATAATGGAGGGTAGAGAAAAGGAACTGGTCCGCCTACATAATGTGTGGGTAGAGAAAAGGAACTGGTCCGCCTACATAATGGGGGTAGAGGAAAGGAACTGGTCCGCCTACATAATGGGGGGTAGAGGAAAAGAACTGGTCCGCCTATATAATGGAGGGTAAAGGAAAAGAACTGGTCCGCCTACATAATGTGTGGGTAGAGAAAAGGAACTGGTCCGCCTACATAATGGGGGTAGAGGAAAGGAACTGGTTCACCTACATAATGGAGGGTAGAGAAAAGGAACTGCTCCGCCTACATAATGTGTGGGTAGAGAAAAGGAACTGGTCCGCCTACATAATGGGGGTAGAGGAAAGGAACTGGTCCGCCTACATAATGTGTGGGTATAGAAAAGGAACTGGTCCGCCTACATAATGGGGGGTAGAGGAAAAGAACTGGTCCGCCTATATAATGGAGGGTAAAGGAAAAGAACTGGTCCGCCTACATAATGTGTGGGTAGAGAAAAGGAACTGGTCTGCCTACATAATGGGGGGTAGAGGAAAAGAACTGGTCTGCCTACATAATGGGGGGTAGAGGAAAAGAACTGGTCTGCCTACATAATGGAGGGTAGAGGAAAGGAACTGGTCAACCTACATAATGTGGGGTAGAGGAAAGGAACTGGTCCGCCTACATAATGGGGGGGGGGGGGGGTAGAGGAAAGGAACTGGTCTGCCTACATAATGGGGGGTAGAGGAAAGGAACTGGTCCCCGCTCCGGGTCCCCGCTCCTCCCCGGAGCGCTCACAGCGTTCTCTTATTTACAGCGCCCCGGTCAGACCTGCCGACCGGGTGCGCTGCGATAATGTTCCCAGCCGGGATGCGATTCGCGATGCGGGACGCGCCCGCTCGCGATGCGCATCTCGATTCCCTTACCAGACCCGTTCCCCATCTGTGCTGTCCCGGCTTGCGCGGCCCCGCTCCTTAGGGTGCGCGCGCGCCGGGTCTTTGCGATTTAAAGGGCCGGTGCGCCACTGATTGGCGCAT
Source organism: Hyla sarda (assembly GCF_029499605.1). Lineage (NCBI taxonomy): Eukaryota > Metazoa > Chordata > Amphibia > Anura > Hylidae > Hyla > Hyla sarda. The sequence continues at coordinate 192,144,788 of NC_079197.1, read as the reverse complement.
CAGGTTTTAATCAGTACCTTCACCTGTGCACTTCCCTACTTATACCTCACTTCCCCTGCACTCCCTCGCCGGATCTTGTTGCCATTGTGCCAGTGAAAGCGTTCCCTTGTGTGTTCCTAGCCTGTGTTCCAGACCTCCTGCCGTTGCCCCTGACTACGATCCTTGCTGCCTGCCCTGACCTTCTGCTACGTCCGACCTTGCTCTTGTCTACTCCCTTGTACCGCGCCTATCTTCAGCAGTCAGAGAGGTTGAGCCATTGCCAGTGGATACGACCTGGTTGCTACCGCCGCTGCAAGACCATCCCGCTTTGCGGCGGGCTCTGGTGAATACCAGTAGCAACTTAGAACCGGTCCACGCCAATCCCTCTCTGGCACAGAGGATCCACCTCCAGCCAGCCGAATCGTGACAGAAGCCTTGGCGTTTTCTTTCTTATAACTACTTTATCCTTTATATACCACTTTACCCTTTATATACCACCGTACTTCATTATACATCTTTAAATGTTTGCCCCATAATAATAATATCCCGCTATAATATCTGTGGCCTGTGCTCCTCAGTAACAGATCAGTGAGTCTGACTAAGCTGTGTAACCAGATCGTCCACTTCCTCTTTACTGCTGACTGATGGGAGGAATATTCAGGGGTCGGACTCTCACATAGATCGACCATCCTGATTATTTTCCCAGAGAGCCCCTTTAAGTTTCTGTAATATTCCCGTCGTGTTTTATGAAGTTTTTGCAGCATCCAAAGAAAATGTTGTTATGGGAAATAAAATGAAATGTTCTAATTTTCTTTTAATGATCGGTAATAAGAATCTTCTCCGCAGCCGGAATCGGCTCATTCTCCTGCTCTATAGGGAGGACCTCCGCCTTCGTGTCATTTACCTTACAGTGAACTGTGGAGAGAAGGCGCCGGCGCTCATCTGTGAGATTGTAATAAATATTAAGAATTCTTTACTAAGCAGATCCGTGTAATGGGGTCCACGCTGGAGAAGACTCCGGGATGTGGCCTCCCCCTATATGTCCAATGATTCTCATCTAATGGGCAGATGCGGGGTTATTCCCAATTACCATATTACAGAAGGAAGAGGAGAAAGAAGCCGATAATGAGACCACATCTTAGGCTGGGTTCACGTCACGTTTTTGCCATACTGTTTTCAATCAGTTTTTCTAAAGAAAACCATATGGCAAAAAAACGGATAGAACGGTATGGGAAAAAGTAAACCGTATACTGTTTTTAAAAGTGCATATAGTTCCGTCCGTTGTTATGAAACCAAAAACAAAAAAACATACTTTTTAAAAAATATTGTCAATTTTTAATGGGAGGGGTGTTGGGTGGGGACTTTGCACATATGTGCGCATATATGATTTCCCGTATGGAACCGTATACATGTGCATTTCCCATTGACGTCCATGTTAAAAAAACAAACGTATGCGGTTGCAGTACAGTTTTTAATCCGCAGAAAAAATTGTGGTCAATCACGGTTTTGACTCCGGTTTAAAAACCGTACTGCAGCCGCATACGTTTTTTTTTTAAACATGGACCTCAATGGGAAATACACATGTATACAGTTCCATACGGAAAACCGTATACGGTTTTTACTTTGCACATGCGCATATGCATCCTAAAGTCCCCACCCAACACGCCTCCCATTAAAAATGGACAAAATTATCAAAAACATATGTTTGTTTGTTTTTTAAACGGAGGGAACTGTATGCACTTTTAACAGTATACGGTTTAAAAACGCATACGGTTTACTGTTTCCCATACCGTTCCATCCGTTTTTTTTTTGCCAAAACTGATTGAAAACAGTATGGCAAAAATGTGATGTGAACCCAGCCTTACAGACAGTATACAGAATGTGTTTGTATGGGAAAATATTACAGTGTGCATCATTTGTCACTACTGAAGGGGGCGCTATCAGCTGGGATGATCTGACCAACCTAAAGGACGGCAGCTGCAGCCACGTGCATAGTGTTATTTGGGAGTTGTGTAGTGTTGTTCGGGCACCTTCTGATATGCTTTGGCTATTTGTACATTGTGTTTGTGTAGCGGTCAGAGGAGTAGGAGACCGCAATGCAGGATTCACTTATGGTACAGCAGACAATTAGGCTGAAGCATAAACCGGCTTTATTAACAACTTAGGGACCCAGGACGTACCTGTACGGCGTGGGAATTTCGGTCCCCGCTGATAGCCGGGAGGGGACCAGACCGGGATGGTTGCTGAAATCATTCAGCAGGAACCCCGTGCAAACCCCAGGGGAGGTCCTGAGACCCATTCCGCAAATCGCTGATCAATTCAGACTGGCGATCTGCGGCGATTCCGGTTCATACGGGTCTCTGGTGACCCGGAAAATAAGGGGGATCGGGGCTGTCCAAGACACCCACGATCCCACTGAACGGATAGGAGTGAGGTGGCAGGGGTTAATTTCTCCTGAGTACAGAACTACCCCATATGTGGGCGCAAAATGCTCTGCGGACGCACAACAAGGCTCAGGAGTGAGAGTGCACTATGTTTGAGGCCTAAATTGGTGATTTGCACAGGGGTGGCTGATTTTACAGCAGTTCTGACATAAACACAAAAAAATAAATACCTACGTGTGACCCCAGTTTGGAAACTACACCCCTTATGGAACGTAACACGGCGTATAGTGAGCCTGAATACCCCACAGTTGTTTGAAGAATTCTCGTTGAAGTTGGATGGGAAAATGATTTTTTTTTTTTTACTAAAATGCTGGTGTTACCCCAAATTTTTATTTTCGCAAGGGAAAATAGGAAAAGAAGCCCCCTAAATTTGCAACCCCATTTCTTCTGAGTAAGAACATACCCCATATGTGGATGTAAAGTGCTCTGCGGGCGAACTACAATGCTCAGAAGAGAAGGAGCTCTTGGAGAGAAAGTTTGTCCGGAATTGAAGGCCACGTGTGTTTACAAAGCCCCCATAGAGCCAGAACAATGGACCCCCCCAAATGTGACCCCATTGTGGAAACTACACCCCTCATGTTATGTAATAAGGGGTACAGTGAGCATTTACAACCCACAGGTGTCTGACAGATTTGTGAAACAGTGTAATGTAATTTTTCATTTGTTCAGCCCACTGTTCCAAAGATCTGTCAAATCCCAGTGGGGTGTAAATACTCACTGCACCCCTTATTCAATTCTGTCAGGGGTGTAGTTTCCAAAATGGGGTCAGATGTGGGGAGGGTCCACTGTTCTTGCACCATGGGGGGCTTTGTAAACACACATGGCCCTCCGACTTCTTTTCCAACCAAATTCTCTCTCCAAAAGCTCAATGACGCTCCTCCTCTTCTGAGCATTGTAGTGCGCCAGCAGAGCACTTGACGGCCACACATGGGGTATGCCCATACTCCGAAGAAATGGGGTTACACATTTTTGGGGGGCATTTTCTCCTATTACCCCTTGTAAAAATGTAAAATTTGGGGAAAAAATGCATTTTAGTGAAAAAAAAAAATTCATTTACACATCCTACTTTAACCCCTTAACGTCGGAGGACGTAAATGTATGTCCTAGTGAGGTGGTACTTAACGCACCAGGGCCTAGATTTACCCCTGCTCGGGTCATGCACGGCAGGTCCCGGCTGCTGATAGCAGCCAGGGACCCGCTGGCAATGGCCGACATCCGCGATCGCGCAGATGTCCCCTATTAACCCCTCAGATGCCGTGATCAATACAGATCAAGGCCGCGACGATCCAATCATCCAGAACGGCAGATGGAGGTCACCTCACCTGCCTCTGCCGCTTTCCACGGGTCTTCTGCGCTGGCCTGAGATCGAGCAGACCAGAGCAGAAGATGACCGATAATACTGATCAGTGCTATGTCCTACACATAGCACTGAACAGTATAAGCAATCGAATGACTGCTATAAATTGTCCCCTATGGGGACATAAAAAGTGTAAAAATAAAAGTAAAAAAAAGTAAAAAATTAAAGTAAAATTTTTTTTTTAAAATCCACTCCCTCAATAAAAATGTAAATTGTCCATTTTCCCCATTTTACCCCCAAAAAGTGTAAAAAAAATGTTTTTGTAAACATATTTGGTATCGCCATGGGTGTAAATATTCAAACTATTAACATATAATGTTAATTATCCCGTACGGTGAATGGCGTGAATGTAAAGAAAGTCCCAAAATGTTTTTTTTTAAATAAAACGTTATTCCAAATAAAATTGATTAAAAAATGTAGTAAAAGGTTTATATATGCAAATGTGGTATAAAAAAAATTACAGATCACAGTGTCAAAAATTTGCCCTCATACCGTCGCTTATACGGAAAAATAAATACGTTATAGGTCAGCAAAATAGAGGGATTTTAAATGCACTCATTTGGTTAAAAAGTTTGCGATTGTTTTTAAGCGGTATAATAATAGAAAAGTATGTAATCATGGTTATCATTTTAATCGTATTGACCCGCAGAATAAGGAAAACAGCTTTATTTTACTGTAACGTGTACAGCATGAAAACGAAACCTTCCAAAATGTGCTAAATTGCAGTTTTTTTTTGGTTGCACCATACCTTTTATGGTAAAATGAGTGATGTCATTACAAAGGACAACTGGTCACACAAAAAACAAGCCTCATATTAGTCTGTGGATGAAAAAATAAGAGAGTTATGATTTTTAGAAGGCCCACAGATATCAGCAGAGAGCACTGTGGTCGTGATGTCAGCAGAGAGCTCGGTGTTCCAAAAAAAAAAAAAAGAATTTCCTGTGTAGTATTCAGCAGCTAATAAGTACTGGAAGGATTAATATTTTTTTAATAGAAGTAATTTACAAATCTGTTTAACTTTCTGGCACAAGTTCTCCGGTTCTCCGGTTCTTACACATCTTTTCCCCTATCCAAAGGATAGGGGATAAGATGCCTGATTGTGGGAGTCCCGCCGCTGGGGACCCCCGTGATCTTGCACGTGGCACCCCATTTGTAATCAGTCCCCGGAGCGTGTTCCCTCCGGGTCTGATTACAGGCGACCACCGGGCCGGCAGCATGTGACGTCACGCCTCCACGTGACGTCACGCTCCACCCCTCAATGCAAGCCTACGGGATGGGGCGTGACAGCTATCACATCCACTCCCACTGCATTGAGGGGCGGAGCGTCACGTCACACGGGGGCGGAGGCATGACGTCACATGCCGCCGGCCCGGTGGTCGCCTGTAATCAGACCCGGAGCAAACACGCTCCGGGGACTGATTACAAACGGGGTGCCGCGTGCAAGATCACGTGGGTCCGCAGTGGCGGGACTCCCACAATCAGGCATCTTATCCCCTATCCTTTGGATAGGGGAAAAGATGTGTAAGAACCGGAGAACCCCTTTTAAAAAAAGAAAAAGTTTTCCACCGGAGTACCCCTTTAAGGGGTTAAAGGGTGTGCACAGCTCTGGCATTGAAATGTTATTCTTAGATGTGTTTGTGTCTCTGAACAGATTAGATAACAATTTATTTTATTTTTGGGACCTACATTCTTGGACATGCTGCTTGTAGGGCTCCAGGCTCGGTGAGGGTTTACCTAGAAGCTGCAGGTTTTGGACCCTGTGGGTGTGTCCTGTGGAGCTGTAGGTTTAGGGCTCAGTGGAGTTCCCCATGAAGCTGCAGGTTTAGAGCCCAGTGGGGATACCGGTTCAGTGTTCAGTTATTGTTACCTGTGGAGCTCCAGGACCAGGGCTCAGGTGGTGTTACCTGTGGAGCTCCAGGACCAGGGCTCAGGTGGTGTTACCTGTGAAGCTCCAGGACTTAGTTGGTGTTACCTGTGGAGCTCCAGGACCAGGGCTCAGGTGGTGTTACCTGTGGAGCTCCAGGGCTTAGTTGGTGTTACCTGTGGAGCTCAAGGACCAGGGCTTAGTTGGTGTTACCTGTGAAGCTCCAGGACCAGGGCTTAGTTGGTGTTACCTGGGAAGCTGCATTGTCAGGGCTTAGTTGGTGTTACCTGTGGAGCTCCAGGACCAGGACTTAGTTGGTGTTACCTGTGGAGCTCCAGGACCAGGACTTAGGTGGTGTTACCTGTGGAGCTCCAGGGCTTAGTTGGTATTACTTGAGGAGCTCCAGGATTTAGGTGGTGTTACTTGTGGAGCTCCAGGGCTTAGTTGGTATTACCTGTGGAGCTCCAGGACCAGGACTTAGTTGGTGTTACCTGTGGAGCTCCAGGACCATGGCTCAGGTGGTGTTACCTTTGGAGCTCCAGGACCAGGGCTTAGTTGGTGCTACCTGTGAAGCTGCATGGTCAGGGCTTAGTTGGTGTTACCTGTGGAGCTCCAGGGCTTAGTTGGTGTTACCTGTGGAGCTCAAGGGCTTAGTTGGTGTTACCTGTGGAGCTCCAGGACTTAGTTGGTGTTACCTGTTCAGCTCCAGGACCAGGACTTAGTTGGTGTTACCTGTGGAGCCCCAGGGCTTAGTTGGCGTTACCTGTGGAGCTCCAGGACTTAGTTGGTGTTACCTGTGGAGCTCAAGGGCTTAGTTGGTGTTACCTGTGGAGCTCCAGGACTTAGTTGGTGTTACCTGTGGAGCTCCAGGACCAGGACTTAGTTGGTGTTACCTGTGGAGCCCCAGGGCTTAGTTGGCGTTACCTGTGGAGCTCCAGGACTTAGTTGGTGTTACCTGTGGAGCTCCAGGACTTAGTTGGTGTTACCTGTGGAGCTCCAGGGCTTAGTTGGTGTTACCTGTGGAGCTCCAGGACAAGGACTTAGTTGGTGTTACCTGTGGAGCTCCAGGACCAGGACTTAGTTGGTGTTACCTTTGGAGCTCCAGGACCAGGGCTCAGGTGGTGTTACCTGTGGAGCTCCAGGTCCAGGGCTCAGGTGGTGTTACCTGTGGAGCTCCAGGACCAGGGCTTAGTTGGTGTTTATTCAGGCAATGTAATCCAGCTCGCTCCACCCGTACACCCTCGACACGGATTCGCACCCAGCCTGGTGCACACAAATCCAAACACAAGAACGGCAATCCAGCGTGGGTAAGTAGAAAATCCAGATTTTATTAACTCACTGTAAAAACTGTACAAACAACCAGCAGATCAGACGCGTTTCAGGCGCATGCACCCTTCATCAGTGATGTCAGCCCTCTGCACAGGTGTCAGTTAAGTACCGGACAAGTAGTGGGCAGATCTCTTGCTACCAATCAGAATTCCTCTAAGTCCGCTGACACCCGTGCAGGGGGGAGAATACTACTGATACAGTGCAGAATATAAAATATAAAATGCAAGTAAAAGTACAAAAATTGCTAAAACAGTACAATAAGGGGCGATGTGGACATAGATGGTTAGGACACATTTAGAAAAGCAGTGGCATAAAACAGTGTCATATGATTATACTTTAAACATATAAATAATACATGTATGACAAAACTGCATTTTCAAACATGGAGGTTGCAATGCGGTATTAATAGTGGAATAGCAATTCTCTTTTCAAATTTAACCCTTTAGGGCCACTAGTGCCCAAGGTGAATTGCCAATATGCTTCACGATGAAGTAATTTTCGCCACATGCAACCACCCCGGGGTCCGGTGAGAACGCGCTCTATTGCATATATTTGAAAACTGTTGGTGCTTCCACCACGAACGGTTTTAAAGTGCAAAAACGCTGCTGAGCGGTTTCTAATAGCATCACTAGATATGTCCTTGAGATGCTCAAGTGTCCTTACTTTTAACTTTCTAGTAGTTGATCCTACATATTTCAATTGGCACTGTGAGCATTCAATGACATAAATGACAATGTGATGAGTACAATTAATGTAGTCTTTTATGCCATAGTTTTTAGTTGGTGTTACCTGTGAAGCTGCATGGTCAGGACTTAGTTGGTGTTACCTGTGGATCTCCAGGACTTAGTTGATGTTACCTGTGGAGCTCCAGGACCAGGACTTAGTTGGTGTTACCTTTGGAGCTCCAGGACTTAGGTGGTGTTACTTGTGGAGCTCCAGGACCAGGGCTCAGGCGGTGTCACCTTTGGAGCTCCAGGACCAGGGCTTAGTTGGTGTTACCTGTGGAGCTCCAGGATCAGGACTTAGTTGGTGTTACCTGTGGAGCTCCAGGACCAGGGCATAGGTGGTGTTACCTGTGGAACTCCAGGACCAGGGCTTAGGTGGTGTTACCTGTGGAGCTCCAGGACCAGGGCTTAGTTGGTGTTACCTGTGGAGCTCCAGGACCAGGGCTTAGTTGGTGTCACCTGTGAAGCTGCATGGTCAGGGCTTAGTTGGTGTTACCTGTGGAGCTCCAGGACCAGGGCTTAGTTGGTGTCACCTGTGAAGCTGCATGGTCAGGGCTTAGTTGGTGTTACCTGTGGAGCTCCAGGACCAGGGCTTAGTTGGTGTTACCTGTGAAGCTGCATGGTCAGGGCTTAGTTGGTGTTACCTGTGGAGCTCCAGGGCTTAGTTGGTATTACCTGTGGAGCTCCAGGACTTAGGTGGGGTTACCTGTGGAGCTCCAGGGCTTAGTTGGTATTACCTGTGGAGCTCCAGGACCAGGGCTTAGTTGGTGTTACCTGTGGAGCTCCAGGACCAGGACTTAGGTGGTGTTACCTGTGGAGCTCCAGGACCAGGGCTTAGGTGGTGTTACCTGTGGAGCTCCAGGACCAGGACTTAGGTGGTGTTACCTGTGGAGCTCCAGGACCAGGGCTTAGGTGGTGTTACCTGTGGAGCTCCAGGACCAGGACTTAGTTGGTGTTACCTGTGGAGCTCCAGGATCAGGGCATAGTTGGTGTTACCTGTGGAGCTCCAGGACCAGGACTTAGGTGGTGTTACCTGTGGAGCTCAAGGTCCAGGGCTCAGGTGGTGTTACCTTTGGAGCTCCAGGACCAGGACTTAGTTGGTGTTACCTGTGGAGCTCCAGGACCAGGGCTTAGTTGGTGTTACCTGTGGAGCTCCAGGACCAGGGCTTAGTTGGTGTTACCTTTGGAGCTCCAGGACCAGGACTTAGTTGGTGTTACCTGTGGAGCTCCAGGACCAGGACTTAGTTGGTGTTACCTGTGGAGCTCCAGGACCAGGACTTAGTTGGTGTTACCTGTGGAGCTCCAGGACCAGGACTTAGTTGGTGTTATCTGTGGAGCTCCAGAACCAAGACTTAGTTGGTGTTACCTGTGGAGCTCCAGGACCAGGGCTTAGTTGGTGTTTATTCAGGCAATATAATCCAGCTCGCTCCACCCGTACACCCTCGACACGGATTTGCACCCAGCCTGGTGCACACAAATCCAAACACAAGAACGGCAATCCAGCGTGGGTAAGTAGAAAATCCAGATTTTATTAACTCACTGTAAAAACTGTACAAACAACCAGCAGACAGACGCGTTTCAGGCGCATGCACCCTTCATCAGTGATGTCAGCCCTCTGCACAGGTGTCAGTTAAGTACCGGACAAGTAGTGGGCAGATCTCTTGCTACCAATCAGAATTCCTCTAAGTCCACTGACACCCGTGCAGGGGGGAGAATACTACTGATACAGTGCAGAATATAAAATATAAAATGCAAGTAAAAGTACAAAAATTGCTAAAACAGTACAATAAGGGGCGATGTGGACATAGATGGTTAGGACACATTTAGAAAAGCAGTGGCATAAAACAGTGTCATATGATTATACTTTAAACATATAAATAATACATGTATGACAAAACTGCATTTTCAAACATGGAGGTTGCAATGCGGTATTAATAGTGGAATAGCAATTCTCTTTTCAAATTTAACCCTTTAGGGGCACTAGTGCCCAAGGTGAATTGCCAATATGCTTCACGATCAAGTAATTTTCGCCGCATGCAACCACCCCGGGGTCCGGTGAGAACGCGCTCTATTGCATATATTTGAAAACTGTTGGTGCTTCCACCACGAACGGTTTTAAAGTGCAAAGACGCTGCTGAGCGGTTTCTAATAGCATCACTAGATATGTCCTTGAGATGCTCAAGTGTCCTTACTTTTAACTTTCTAGTAGTTGATCCTACATATTTCAATTGGCACTGTGAGCATTCAATGACATAAATGACAATGTGATGAGTACAATTAATGTAGTCTTTTATGCCATAGTTTTTAGTTGGTGTTACCTGTGAAGCTGCATGGTCAGGGCTTAGTTGGTGTTACCTGTGGAGCTCCAGGACCAGGACTTAGTTGGTGTTACCTGTGGAGCTCCAGGACTTAGTTGGTGTTACCTTTGGAGCTCCAGGACCAGGACTTAGTTGGTGTTACCTGTGGAGCTCCAGGACCAGGGCTTAGTTGGTGTTACCTGTGGAGCTCCAGGACCAGGGCTTAGTTGGTGTTACCTGTGGAGCTCCAGGACTTAGTTGGTGTTACCTTTGGAGCTCCAGGACCAGGACTTAGTTGGTGTTACCTGTGGAGCTCCAGGACCAGGACTTAGTTGGTGTTATCTGTGGAGCTCCAGGACCAGGGCTTAGGTGGTGTTACCTGTGGAGCACCAGGACCAGGGCTCAGGTGGTGTTACCTTTGGAGCTCCAGGACCAGGGCTTAGGATGTGTTACCTGTGGAGCTCCAGGACCATGGCTTAGTTGGTGTTACTTTTGGAGCTCCAGGACCAGGACTTAGTTGGTGTTATCTGTGGAGCTCCAGGACCAGGGCTTAGTTGGTGTTACCTGTGGAGCTCCAGGACCAGGACTTAGTTGGTGTTACCTTTGGAGCTCCAGGACCAGGGCTTAGGTGGTGTTACCTTTGGAGCTCCAGGACCAGGGCTTAGGATGTGTTACCTGTGGAGCTCCAGGACCAGGGCTTAGGTGGTGTTACCTGTGGAGCACCAGGACCAGGGCTTAGTTGGTGTTACCTGTGGAGCACCAGGACCAGGGCTTAGGTGGTGTTACTTGTGGAGCTCCAGGACCAGGGCTTAGTTGGTGTTACCTGTGAAGCTGAATGGTCAGGGCTTAGTTAGTGTTACCTGTGGAGCTCCAGGACCAGGACTTAGGTGGTGTTACCTGTGGAGCTCCAGGGCTTAGTTGGTATTACCTGTGGAGCTCCAGAACCAGGGCTTAGTTGGTGTTACCTGTGGAGCACCAGGACCAGGGCTTAGTTGGTGTTACCTGTGGAGCACCAGGACCAGGGCTTAGGTGGTGTTACTTGTGGAGCTCCAGGACCAGGGCTTAGTTCGTGTTACCTATGAAGCTGCATGGTCAGGGCTTAGTTGGTTTTACCCGTGGAGCTCCAGGACTTAGTTGGTTACCTTTGGAGCTCAAGGACCAGGGCTTAGGTGATGTTACCTGTGGAGCTCCAGGACCAGGGCTTAGTTGGTATTACCTGTGGAGCTCCAGGGCTTAGTTGGTTTTACCTGTGGAGCACCAGGACCAGGGCTCAGGTGGTGTTACCTTTGGAGCTCCAGGACCAGGGCTTAGGTGGTGTTACCTTTGGAGCTCCAGGACCAGGGCTTAGGTGGTGTTACCTGTGGAGCACCAGGACCAGGGCTTAGTTGGTGTTACATGTGGAGCACCAGGACCAGGGCTTAGGTGGTGTTACTTGTGGAGCTCCAGGACCAGGGCTTAGTTGGTGTTACCTGTGAAGCTGCATGGTCAGGGCTTAGTTAGTGTTACCTGTGGAGCTCCAGGACCAGGGCTTAGTTAGTGTTACCTGTGGAGCTCCAGGACCAGGGCTTAGGTGGTGTTACCTGTGGAGCACCAGGACCAGGGCTCAGGTGGTGCTACCTTTGGAGCTCCAGGACCAGGGCTTAGGTGGTGTTACCTGTGGAGCACCAGGACCAGGGCTTAGTTGGTGTTACCTCTGGAGCACCAGGACCAGGGCTTAGGTGGTGTTACTTGTGGAGCTCCAGGATCATGGCTTAGTTGGTGTTACCTCTGAAGCTGCATGGTCAGGCCTTAGTTAGTGTTACCTGTGGAGCTCCAGGACTTAGGTGGTGTTACCTGTGGAGCTCCAGGGCTTATTTGGTGTTACCTGTGGAGCTCCAGAACCAGGGCTTAGTTGGTGTTACCTGTGAAGCTCCAGGACCAGGGCTTAGTTGGTGTTACCTGTGAAGCTGCATGGTCAGGGATTAGTTGGTGCTACCTGTGGAGCTCCAGGACCAGGGCTCATGCGGTGTTACCTTTTGAGTTCCAGGACCAGGGCTTAGTTTGTGTTACCTATGAAGCTGCATGGTCAGGGCTTAGTTGGTTTTACCTGTGGAGCTCCTGGACTTAGGTGGTGTTACCTGTGGAGCTCCAGGACCAGGGCTTAGGTGGTGTTACCTGTGGAGCTCCAGGACCAGGGCTTAGGTGGTGTTACCTGTGGAGCTCCAGGACCATGGCTTAGGTGGTGTTACCTGTAAAGCTGCATGGTCAGGGTTTAGGTGGTGTTACCTGTGAAGCTGCATGGTCAGGGCTTAGTTGGTGTTACCTGTGGAGCTCCAGGACCAGGGCTTAGTTGGTGTTACCTGTGGAGCTCCAGGACCAGGGCTTAGTTGGTTTTACATGTGGAGCTCCAGGACCAGGGCTTAGTTGGTGTTACCTGTGAAGCTGAATGGTCAGGGCTTAGTTAGTGTTACCTGTGGAGCTCCAGGACCAGGACTTAGGTGGTGTTACCTGTGGAGCTCCAGGGCTTAGTTGGTATTACCTGTGGAGCTCCAGAACCAGGGCTTAGTTGGTGTTACCTGTGGAGCACCAGGACCAGGGCTTAGTTGGTGTTACCTGTGGAGCACCAGGACCAGGGCTTAGGTGGTGTTACTTGTGGAGCTCCAGGACCAGGGCTTAGTTCGTGTTACCTATGAAGCTGCATGGTCAGGGCTTAGTTGGTTTTACCTGTGGAGCTCCAGGACTTAGTTGGTGTTACCTTTGGAGCTCAAGGACCAGGGCTTAGGTGATGTTACCTGTGGAGCTCCAGGACCAGGGCTTAGTTGGTATTACCTGTGGAGCTCCAGGGCTTAGTTGGTTTTACCTGTGGAGCACCAGGACCAGGGCTCAGGTGGTGTTACCTTTGGAGCTCCAGGACCAGGGCTTAGGTGGTGTTACCTGTGGAGCACCAGGACCAGGGCTTAGTTGGTGTTACCTGTGGAGCACCAGGACCAGGGCTTAGGTGGTGTTACTTGTGGAGCTCCAGGACCAGGGCTTAGTTGGTGTTACCTGTGAAGCTGCATGGTCAGGGCTTAGTTAGTGTTACCTGTGGAGCTCCAGGACCAGGGCTTAGGTGGTGTTACCTGTGGAGCACCAGGACCAGGGCTCAGGTGGTGCTACCTTTGGAGCTCCAGGACCAGGGCTTAGGTGGTGTTACCTGTGGAGCACCAGGACCAGGGCTTAGTTGGTGTTACCTCTGGAGCACCAGGACCAGGGCTTAGGTGGTGTTACTTGTGGAGCTCCAGGATCAGAGCTTAGTTGGTGTTACCTGTGAAGCTGCATGGTCAGGCCTTAGTTAGTGTTACCTGTGGAGCTCCAGGACTTAGGTGGTGTTACCTGTGGAGCTCCAGGGCTTATTTGGTGTTACCTGTGGAGCTCCAGAACCAGGGCTTAGTTGGTGTTACCTGTGAAGCTCCAGGACCAGGGCTTAGTTGGTGTTACCTGTGAAGCTGCATGGTCAGGGATTAGTTGGTGCTACCTGTGGAGCTCCAGGACCAGGGCTCATGCGGTGTTACCTTTTGAGTTCCAGGACCAGGGCTTAGTTTGTGTTACCTATGAAGCTGCATGGTCAGGGCTTAGTTGGTTTTACCTGTGGAGCTCCAGGACTTAGGTGGTGTTACCTGTGGAGCTCCAGGACCAGGGCTTAGGTGGTGTTACCTGTGGAGCTCCAGGACCAGGGCTTAGGTGGTGTTACCTGTGGAGCTCCAGGACCATGGCTTAGGTGGTGTTACCTGTAAAGCTGCATGGTCAGGGTTTAGGTGGTGTTACCTGTGAAGCTGCATGGTCAGGGCTTAGTTGGTGTTACCTGTGGAGCTCCAGGACCAGGGCTTAGTTGGTGTTACCTGTGGAGCTCCAGGACCAGGGCTTAGTTGGTTTTACATGTGGAGCTCCAGAACCAGGGCTTAGGTGGTGTTAGCTGTGGAGCTCCAGGACCAGGGCTTAGTTGGTGTTACCTTTGGAGCTCCAGGACCAGGGCTTAGTTGGTGTTACCTGTGGAGCTCCAGGACCAGGGCTTAGTTGGTGTTACCTCTGGAGCTCCAGGACCAGGGCTTAGTTGGTGTTACCTGTGGAGCTCCAGGACCAGGGCTTAGTTGGTTTTACATGTGGAGCTCCAGGACCAGGGCTTAGGTGGTGTTAGCTGTGGAGCTCCAGGACCAGGGCTTAGTTGGTGTTACCTTTGGAGCCCCAGGACCAGTGCTTAGTTGGTGTTACCTGTGGAGCTCCAGGACCAGGGCTTAGTTGGTGTTACCTGTGGAGCTCCAGGACCAGGGCTTAGTTGGTGTTACCTGTGGAGCTCCAGGACCAGGGCTTATGTGGTGTTACCTGTAAAGCTGCATGGTCAGGGCTTGGTTGGTATTACCTGTGGAGCTCCAGGACCAGGACTTAGGTGGTGTTACCTGTGGAGCTCCAGGGCTTGGTTGGTGTTACCTGTGAAGCTGCATGGTCAGGGCTTAGTTGGTGTTACCTGTGAAGCTGCACGATCAGGGCTTGGTTGGTGTTTCTTGTTGAACTGCAGGTTTAGAACACAGCTGTCCAAGCAATGTTTACTTGCATTGTTGGTAAAAATGTTTTCTGGTAATGGTAATGGCTTCCAGCTGTACCAGTGGCTTTCTGGCTGGGTCGAAACCATACTGTCACATTGGGCAAGGATAAATACAGCTTTGAGCTGACTCACATCCTCGGCCTTTGCCATTTGGGCTGACCACCTCAATAGGGTGGCCCCAACCACTGTGCCGGTCCCTATACTACTAAGGTGCAGGGTGTAAAGATAAACAATAAAATAAAACACAGCACAGAGGTCAGGGCACAACAGGTTATTAAAGCAAAAAACAGGAAACAAAATACAGACAATATTAAAACTGCTAAACAGACAAAGAAAGAGTAGTCAAACAAGCCAGGTCAACACCAAGAGAGCAGCGAGGAACAGAATCGATAGGCAGAAGGGGTAGTCAAAGTCAGGCAAGGGTCAGACCAGAAGGACTACAAGGCACAGGATGACAGGCAAGAGACATGCCAAAGAGGTCAGAGTTCACTTTGGCGCATGGCAGTTATATATCATGTACTATTATTCTACACTACTCAGGTAACACTTTAGACAATACATTCTCTGACCGTAATGATACTGTACATTTCATATCTGGTCAGAGTAAAATATGACGTGAGGCCCAAAGTTATAAACAAACGTGCGCCAAAATAGTAAATAGCAAAGGAGTTTGTTAATCCGGTGGATAACCGCAAATACATAATTCGGGATTTCATCAATTGCCAAACTAGAGGAGTGGTGTATATCGCCCAGTGTGGATGTACCAAATTGTATGTGGGGAAAACCACACAAGAACTAAGGAGACGCATCGCCCAACACTTGAGTACTATCCGCACTGGTACGGATACACCACTGGCAAGACACGTGAGGGATGTACACAGAGGGGATATTCGGACCCTTAAATTCTGGGGACTAATTAAAATGACATTGGGCCCAAGACGAGGGAAACTGGATAGGAAATTGCTTTGTGAGGAGGCAAGATGGATTCAAAGACTCAAATCACTGAGCCCTAGCGGCTTGAATGAAGGTTTTACCTTCTCAGCATTTATTTAATGATTTGACCTGCCTTATCAGTTATAAGTTTGAAGTTTATCACAAATAATCACACACGCCAATTGATTTTTGTGTGGGAAGTGCTCGACTTCTGTGGTCCTATTCCTCTGACATAGGATCTTATATTGTTATCCTAATCAACAGTTAACTAAGGAGGTCATAGAGAAATGAATGGAGTATTGGCATCAATATTGAGTGATGCAATGGAACAATTAAGGTGACCTCCTCTATTAATCGGTTCCATTATTGACCTATCGAATTGCACATATAACCATCAGACGTTCTTTATCTGAACAGTCCTGACCCCCAATACCAACGTACATGACCAAGTGGGTGAAAAGTGTCCCTGTTATATATTAATAGTCGTGAATCATTCCCAAGCTAATCAATAGTTCTCTCATATAGGGTCTTATAGCAATTGAGATAATACTTACCGGTTGGATGATGCCTGAATTTGGAGTTATAATCTATTATTCTGCAAAAAGAGAAAAAAGAAAAAGATAAAATGAAGGAAGAGGAGAATAGTGATTGAACTATGAAAAGGAGAAAATAAATAATACAACATTATGTGATGATCAATAACCCCCATGTGGATGCAATAGGATATATGCTATTAATATATGATAGGTGGAATTATTGTCTCATGACACGGTTGTTGTCAAGTGAGATAGTTTATATAGCAATCTCACATAGAATTTTTTATTCATATCATCACCATGAACAATATAATTAGCATATACCTTTATAATAAATGATGCCTTGTTGGTCACATCACTATGCAATAGAGCCCAACATCACCTTAAGACTTACTGTCTTAAGATAAGGGCTGTTGCGAATTTGGGCAGTCCCCCTATATTTACCCTGCATAATGCACTATATATATATATTTATACCATCATATGCCATATATATCTAGCACATATCTTCCCAATAAATGACTCACTATTGGTCACAGCAGTTTGTAATAGCATCCAAGACAATTCCAAGGATAATCCATAGCCCGCACTCTGGGGGTTAAAATAAACTAAGAACTTGCGCAGGTTACACTGCGCACTTGACCCTCTCAGATTATAACAATACATGCCGGGAGGATGAGAATTTTACTAAGTGTTTACGCAGGATATACTGCGCACCAGTATCTGAGAGAAGCTGCTCGGCGAGACCAAAGCAGCCATGCATGCGCAACGACATATGCAGAGACAGCTGGTTGATATAAGTTGTAGCGCAGGGTTCACTGCGCAGGTAATAGGAAATGCGGTGAAGTCCCGGTGCAGGGGTCATGACGCAGGCACGTCATAAGTCACATGATGAGGTTTCCTTGACGCTGATCAACAATAGCGATGATAGGTTGGAACAATAGTATTTAGATAGGACGACCGAGCAGTCAATCAAAGGATATTTGCACTGATTGGTGGGATAGGCACTCCACCAATAAGGATGAGGCACTTCCTGTACAATGACGTCCTGATGGGAGGCGATATAAACCCCCTCATTGGCGTTTTTTGCTCATAGCCCTGTTACCTCTTGACAAAGCCGTGTGAGCGGCGAAACATGTCGAGGGGGGGCTGCAAATTGATTTTAAAACACAGCGGTGTCCTTTCCCTCTGTATGGCACACTGCAGGTGCATACAGTATTACTATTGAGTCCTGGCAGTACTCTTTGTATACTTTAATTCCTGGAAAGAGAGACACCCTGAATTTTTAATCCTTCTTGTGTGTGAAACAATATGAAATAATAAAAATTAAACATTCTTTTCTTAATATATGGTAATTCAGGGAACTAGTGGATCACTACGGTGATCTTTTGGTATATTAACACAAAATATACAGCGCACAATGCAGCCACCACAGCAAACACTAGTAACTCCTCCCCCTTGTCACACAGACACCTGAGTCTCATAATCACTTTCTAAGCCTAGGAGAGGGTGGAGCCAAAATGTTACACACAATCTGTAGTAATCATTTGCATGAACATATTTGTTATATTAAAATCTCTTTATCTTCCTGGGCTCTGTAATATTTGAAGCCGCCATCTTTTTTTCTTCTACAGTCAGCATTTGCTTCGGCTCAAACATCTCAGGACATGAAGGAACAGCTGCTCTTATTATCTCACTAATATCTGTAATAAAGGGTTAATAAAGTCAGAAGTCAAAGAGGCCCTGAGGAGTTTCCTGCCCTTGGATCTCTCCTTGGTTTAATATATGGCCAGGGATAATGCAGTAAACAGCGCGCCCGGGCGGTATGTGCCGCCCCACACGTGCTGCCTGACCATCTGTCATCCATCATCATCTACTTCCTCAATTACAAATAATAATAATAATTATGATAATGAGGTGATATTAGCTCCAGCGCCTGGTTACGACACCCCGGAGATTTCATGCACCGCAATATATTTTCTATACATCAGTTCTTTGAGGTTATTTTACGTGTTGTGATGATTTGCAGTTGCGGTCGTCACAATGTGATAGTTTGTGCTATATTATACAATTCCCACCCATGTGTAAGCTCTGTGATCTCCGTCATTGATAGAACTAATCTTGTTACAATGTATCAGACCTTTACGTCTTGTACTTGTGGTGTTTGGACTTGATGATCGTGGGTCCTCAGCCTCTGGATGTATCACCCCTCACAGGTCGTGCAACACTCAAATCATTCCTCTGAGGAGCTTCTATAAACCAATGACTGTGACATCTAGACGTAAGACGTGAGAGGAGGGGCCAAGCTGGGAGCTCGGGGGACGGCTATTGGGGTGGGAGCTGCTTCCCTGTCTGAGGAATGACAAAGGAGAAATGTATGTAAGCAGGCGGGCAGGCATGGGAAGAACAGGTCTGGTGGCCCCTGACAAGGGATAAGTGATAGGTTGCACACCCCTGAGGCCGCTCTGGGTGTAACAAAGGACTTGGGGGTACTGGACATCTATTTTTGCTTAAATACATTGATATTCACAGCTGGATGGATAATAACATGTATTTCCAGATGTCTGCTGCAACATAGGTGTAAGTATCCGTGTGTTGGGTGGACCTTAGTGCTGGTGTGCTGAAAACCTGCACTTACCCCGCATCTACGTAAAGGCCTATTACACAGTGATTACAGGCTCAACGTGTGCGCATTCATCCGCCAATTGTATCCTTCATCATGTTTATTAATCCTCTCATCTCTTTCATTAAGTTCATCTGTTTCTTTATTATGGATTTGTTTTATAGCATTTTATCCTTGTTCCGTATTCGTGGACTTTCTCTATCATTCTCAATCGGGGGGGGGGGGGGGAATGTTCTTATGAAACAAATATTGCTCCAAAGTTGTTTCTGCTGTTCTATTCTCCCTGATCATTGAGATGAACTATAGAAGGAGGGTGACTTGTCCTGATAGGGAGCTCTGTGCGGTACTAATATAAGGAGGTCCCCCAGAGCATTGTCCTCAGGTGCGGAGTCTTGTAGTTAATGGCGCTCGGTCACCAGGGTGGAGATGTGTTTGTTGCGGGTGATGCCTCCTCTCAGCTCACACGTCTCTTGTATCCTCGTCACTTCATTTGGCTCTGCAGATCTGTTAAATATCAGAATAAGATGTAAATGTCCTCAGCTTCTCCTCAGGGGACGGCACCAGCAGATAAAGTGCTGCTTTATGAAGATTACACAGATTACATGTGTCTTATGTATAACCACACAAGGAAAATAGGAGTAAAACAACTTAGATGGAAGTCATGTTAGCAACACAAGAACTGCAAATGGCAAAATATATAATGTATATAAAAAACAACAACAACCAACAAAACTGGGTCATTAAAAGCGTATAAGTAAAGTAGAGTATAAGTAAAGTAAGAGTAAAAAAGTAAAGAGTATAGATAAAGTAAAAGAGTAAAAGTAAAAGAGTGTAAGAAGAGTAGAAGTAAAGTAAGAGTAAGAGCGTATAAGTGAAAGAGTATAAGTAAGAGTATAAGTAAAGCAAAAGAGTATAAGTAAAGCAAAAGAGTATAAATAAAGTAAAAGAGTATAAGTAAGAGTATATGTAAAGTAAAAGAGTATGTGTAAGAGTATAAGTAAAGTAAAAGAGTAAAAGTAAAAGAGTGTAAGAAGAGTAGAGGTAAAGTAAGAGTAAGAGAGTATAAGTGAAAGAGTATAAGTAAGAGTATAAGTAAAGTAAAAGAGTATAAGTAAAGTAAAAGAGTATAAAATAGGTAAAGTAAAAGAGTATAAGTAAGAGTATAAGTAAAGTAAAAGAGTATAAGTAAGAGTATAAGTAAAGTAAAAGAGTATAAGTAAGAGTATACGTAAAGTAAAAGAGTATAAGTAAGAGTATACGTAAAGTAAAAGAGTATAAGTAAGAGTATAAGTAAAGTAAAAGAGTATAAGTAAGAGTATAAGTAAAGTAAAAGAGTATAAGTAAGAGTATAAGTAAAGTAAAAGAGTATAAGTAAGAGTATAAGTAAAGTAAAAGAGTATAAGTAAGGGTATAAGTAAAGTAAAAGAGTATAAAATAAGTAAAGTAAGAGTATAAGTAAGAGTATCAGTAAAGTAAAAGAGTATAAAATAAGTAAAGTAAGAGTATAAGTAAAGTAAAAGAGTATAAGTAAGAGTATAAGTAAAGTAAAAGAGCATAAGTAAGAGTATAAGTAAAGTAAAAGAGCATAAGTAAGAGTATAAGTAACGTAAAAGAGCATAAGTAAGAGTATAAGTAAAGTAAAAGAGCATAAGTAAGAGTATAAGTAAAGTAAAAGAGCATAAGTAAGGGTATAAGTAAAGTAAAAGAGCATAAGTAAGAGTATAAGTAAAGTAAAAGAGCATAAGTAAGGGTATAAGTAAAGTAAAAGAGCATAAGTAAGGGTTTAAGTAAAGTAAAAGAGTATAAGTAAGAGTATAAGTAAAGTAAAAGAGCATAAATAAGGGTATAAGTAAAGTAAAAGAGCATAAGTAAGAGTATAAGTAAAGTAAAAGAGCATAAGTAAGGGTATAAGTAAAGTAAAAGAGCATAAGCAAGGGTATAAGTAAAGTAAAAGAGCATAAGTAAGAGTATAAGTAAAGTAAAAGAGCATAAGTAAGGGTATAAGTAAAGTAAAAGAGTATAAGCAAGAGTATAAGTAAAGTAAAAGAGCATAAGTAAGAGTATAAGTAAAGTAAAAGAGTATAAGCAAGAGTATAAGTAAAGTAAAAGAGCATAAGTAAGGGTATAAGTAAAGTAAAAGAGTATAAGTAAGAGTATAAGTAAAGTAAAAGAGCATAAGTAAGAGTATAAGTGAAGTAAAAGAGCATAAGTAAGGGTATAAGTAAAGTAAAAGAGTATAAGTAAGAGTATAAGTAAAGGAAAAGAGCATAAGTAAGAGTATAAGTAAAGTAAAAGAGTATAAGTAAGAGTATACGTAAAGTAAAAGAGCATAAGTAAGAGTATAAGTAAAGTAAAAGAGCATAAGTAAGGGTATAAGTAAAGTAAAAGAGCATAAGTAAGGGTATAAGTAAAGTAAAAGAGTATAAGTAAGAGTATAAGTAAAGTAAAAGAGCATAAGTAAGAGTATAAGTAAAGTAAAAGAGCATAAGTAAGGGTATAAGTAAAGTAAAAGAGCATAAGTAAGAGTATAAGTAAAGTAAAAGAGCATAAGTAAGGGTATAAGTAAAGTAAAAGAGCATAAGTAAGGGTATAAGTAAAGTAAAAGAGTATAAGTAAGAGTATAAGTAAAGTAAAAGAGCATAAGTAAGGGTATAAGTAAAGTAAAAGAGCATAAGTAAGAGTATAAGTAAAGTAAAAGAGCATAAGTAAGAGTATAAGTAAAGTAAAAGAGCATAAGTAAGGGTATAAGTAAAGTAAAAGAGCATAAGTAAGAGTATAAGTAAAGTAAAAGAGCATAAGTAAGGGTATAAGTAAAGTAAAAGAGTATAAGTAAGGGTATAAGTAAAGTAAAAGAGCATAAGTAAGAGTATAAGTAAAGTAAAAGAGCATAAGTAAGGGTATAAGTAAAGTAAAAGAGCATAAGTAAGGGTATAAGTAAAGTAAAAGAGCATAAGTAAGAGTATAAGTAAAGTAAAAGAGCATAAGTAAGAGTATAAGTAAAGTAAAAGAGCATAAGTAAGGGTATAAGTAAAGTAAAAGAGTATAAGTAAGAGTATAAGTAAAGTAAAAGAGCATAAGTAAGAGTATAAGTAAAGTAAAAGAGCATAAGTAAGGGTATAAGTAAAGTAAAAGAGCATAAGTAAGGGTATAAGTAAAGTAAAAGAGCATAAGTAAGGGTATAAGTAAAGTAAAAGAGCATAAATAAGGGTATAAGTAAAGTAAAAGAGCATAAGTAAGGGTATAAGTAAAGTAAAAGAGCATAAGTAAGGGTATAAGTAAAGTAAAAGAGCATAAGTAAGAGTATAAGTAAAGTAAAAGAGCATAAGTAAGGGTTTAAGTAAAGTAAAAGAGCATAAGTAAGGGTATAAGTAAAGTAAAAGAGTATAAGTAAGAGTATAAGTAAAGTAAAAGAGCATAAGTAAGAGTATAAGTAAAGTAAAAGAGCATAAGTAAGGGTATAAGTAAAGTAAAAGAGTATAAGTAAGGGTATAAGTAAAGTAAAAGAGCATAAATAAGGGTATAAGTAAAGTAAAAGAGCATAAGTAAGGGTATAAGTAAAGTAAAAGAGCATAAGTAAGGGTATAAGTAAAGTAAAAGAGCATAAGTAAGAGTATAAGTAAAGTAAAAGAGCATAAGTAAGGGTTTAAGTAAAGTAAAAGAGCATAAGTAAGGGTATAAGTAAAGTAAAAGAGTATAAGTAAGAGTATAAGTAAAGTAAAAGAGTATAAGAGTATACGTAAAGTAAAAGAGCATAAGTAAGAGTATAAGTAAAGTAAAAGAGCATAAGTAAGGGTATAAGTAAAGTAAAAGAGCATAAGTAAGGGTATAAGTAAAGTAAAAGAGTATAAGTAAGAGTATAAGTAAAGTAAAAGAGTATGAGTGTAGGAGGAAACCATAAGTAAAGTAAATGAGTAAAGTTATTGCATATAGGTAAAGTAAAGAGTATATGTTCAGTAAAATAGTATGAATAATGTAAAGTAGATGAGAAGTCGTCATCTCACCAATTGCTGATTTCTTGAGGATGAGGCCACATGACTGTCTGGAAGATAAGGTGACTAAACACCTAGAGCAGGAATAGTCGGGGCGCTCCTTATAAATATTTAAAGGAGTACTCTGCTGCCCTAGCATTCAGAAACATATTGTTCCGAACGCTTAGAGGGGGCGACGGGAGTCATGATGTCACAGCCACGCCTCTTTTGATGTCACGCTACCTCCCATAGACTTGCATTGAGGGGATGTGTCGTCACAAGGGGCGTGGCCGTGATGTCATGACCCCCGCCGGCCGCTCAAAACATTCTAAACCAACGCCGGGTGCTGCACAGAGATTGCGGGTCTGCAATCAGATATCTTATCCCCCATCCTTTTGATCATTATTGAGTTTAGTGCCACCAAGAGTGAACGACAACTACCATGCTTCTATGACTTATGAGACATTTATGACTTTCTAGTGTTTGTGCCCTTATTGTATGAAAAGTAAAACTATTTTGTTTTATCCAATATAGAAGAAAATGTTCTCTTTAAAGGGGGCACTTAACCACCTTACACATCCCTTTCGGGAGTCCTGTAATAAACTCCCTGTACATTTTCTTCCATTATACACATCAACTAACACAGGATCATCCTCTATGCTGAGTCCAGGTAACCATGGAGACAACCTCCAGCTTCTCCCTGACCTCTGACCTTTTATGGTAGGGGATTCAACTTCCCTAGATGCAATCAGCCTGAACTGTTCACACCTAACAGAAAGGGCATTGATTTATACTGCCTGTGCCACATTCTGCCTCCCAACCTATAAGCATGTATCACCGAGGTCTGGATCCATCTGACCAGGTCATGTTTCTCTATAGAGATCTGGATCCATCTGACCAGGTCATGTTTCTCTATAGAGATCTGGATCCATCGGACCAGGCCATGTTTCTCTATAGAGATCTGGATCCATCTGACCAGGCCATGTTTCTCTATTGAGATCTGGATCCATCTGACCAGGGCATGTTTCTCTATAGAGATATGGATCCATCTGACCAGGCCATGTTTCTCTACAGAGATCTGGATCCATCTGACCAGGACATGTTTCTCTATAGAGATCTGGATCCCTCTGACCAGGTCATGTTTCTCTATAGAGATCTGGATCCATCTGACCAGGCCATGTTTCTCTATAGAGATCTGGATCCATCTGACCAGGACATGTTTCTCTATAGAGATCTGGATCCATCTGACCAGGCCATGTTTCTCTATAGAGATCTGGATCCATCTGACCAGGCCATGTTTCTCTATAGAGATCTGGATCCATCTGACCAGGACATGTTTCTCCATAGAGATCTGGATCCATCTGACCAGGCCATGTTTCTCTTTAGATCTGGATACATGTGACCAGGCCGTGTTTCTCTATAGAGATCTGGATCCATCTGACCAGGACATGTTTCTCTATAGAGATCTGGATCCATCTGACCAGGATATGTTTCTCTATAGAGATCTGGATCCATCTGACCAGGCCATGTTTCTCTATAGAGATCTGGATCCATCTGACCAGGTCATGTTTCTCTATAGAGATCTGGATCCATGTGACCAGGCCATGTTTCTCTATAGAGATCTGGATCCATCTGACCAGGTCATGTTTCTCCATAGAGATCTGGATCCATCTGACCAGGCCATGTTTCTCTATAGAGATCTGGATCCATCTGACCAGGACATGTTTCTCTATAGATCCGGATCCATCTGACCAGGACATGTTTCTCTACAGAGATCTGGATCCATCTGACCAGGACATGTTTCTCTATAGAGATCTGGATCCATCTGACCAGGCCATGTTTCTCTATAGAGATCTGGATCCATCTGACCAGGCCATGTTTCTCTATAGAGATCTGGATCCATCTGACCAGGCCATGTTTCTCTATAGAGATCTGGATCCATCTGACCAGGACATGTTTCTCTATAGAGATCTGGATCCATCTGACCAGGCCATGTTTCTCTATAGAGATCTGGATCCATCTGACCAGGACATGTTTCTCTATAGAGATCTGGATCCATCTGACCAGGCCATGTTTCTCTATAGAGATCTGGATCCATCTGACCAGGTCATGTTTCTCTATAGAGATCTGGATCCATCTGACCAGGCCATGTTTCTCTATAGAGATCTGGATCCATCTGACCAGGACATGTTTCTCTATAGAGATCTGGATCCATCTGACCAGGACATGTCTCAGTGATATCATTGCCACCCTTTTGCCCGCTGAAGTCTCATCTTTCTGTTTCCCTGTAACACAACCGTGCTGGAGCTGGTCATCTGCTTTTGTAGTTCATGTAGTACAGGGGACACCTCTAATCCACAGGGGACGCGTCTCCTCCACAGCAGACAGGTCTCCTCCACAGCGGACGCGTCTCCTCCACAGCGGACGCGTCTCCTCCACAGCAGACAGGTCTCCTCCACAGCGGACGCGTCTCCTCCACAGCGGACGCGTCTCCTCCACAGCAGACAGGTCTCCTCCACAGCGGACGCGTCTCTTCCACAGCAGACAGGTCTCCTCCACAGCGGACGCGTCTCCTCCACAGCGGACGCCTCTACTCCACAGCAGACCCGTCTCCTCCACAGCGGACGCCTCTCCTCCACAGCGGACGCCTCTCCTCCACAGCGGACGCCTCTCCTCCACAGCAGACAGGTCTCCTCCACAGCGGACGTGTCTCCTCCACAGCAGACAGGTCTCCTCCACAGCGGACACGTCTCTTCCACAGCAGACAGGTCTCCTCCACAGCGGACGCGTCTCCTCCACAGCAGACAGGTCTCCTCCACAGCGGACGCGTCTCCTCCACACGGACGTGTCTCCTCCACAAGGGACACGTCTCCTCCACAGCAGACAGGTCTCCTCCACAGCAGACAGGTCTCCTCCACACGGACGTGTCTCCTCCACAGGGGACACGTCTCTTCCACAGCAGACAGGTCTCCTCCACAGGGGACACGTCTCTTCCACAGCAGACAGGTCTCCTCCACAGCGGACGCCTCTCCTCCACAGCGGACGCCTCTCCTCCACAGCGGACGCGTCTCCTCCACAGCAAACACCTCTCCTCCACAGCGGACACGTCTCCTCCACACGGACGTGTCTCCTCCACAAGGGACACGTCTCCTCCACAGCAGACAGGTCTCCTCCACAGCGGACGCGTCTCCTCCACACGGATGTGTCTCCTCCACAAGGGACACGTCTCCTCCACAGCAGACAGGTCTCCTCCACAGCAGACAGGTCTCCTCCACACGGACGTGTCTCCTCCACAGGGGACACGTCTCTTCCACAGCAGACAGGTCTCCTCCACAGCGGACGCCTCTCCTCCACAGCGGACGCCTCTCCTCCACAGCGGACGCCTCTCCTCCACAGCGGACGCGTCTCCTCCACAGCGAACACCTCTCCTCCACAGCGGACGCCTCTCCTCCACAGCGGACGCCTCTCCTCCACAGTGGACTCATCTCCTCCACAGCGAACACCTCTACTCCACAGCGGACACCTCTACTCCACAGCGGACGCCTCTCCTCCACAGCGGACTCATCTCCTCCACAGCGAACACCTCTCCTCCACAGCGGACACCTCTACTCCACAGCGGACGCCTCTCCTCCACAGCGGACTCATCTCCTCCACAGCGAACACCTCTCCTCCACAGCGGACGCGTCTCCTCCACAGCGAACACCTCTCCTCCACAGCGGACTCATCTCCTCCACAGCGGACGCGTCTCCTCCACAGCGGACGCCTCTCCTCCACAGCGGACTCATCTCCTCCACAGCGGACGCGTCTCCTCCACAGCGGACGCGTCTGCTCCACAGCGAACACCTCTCCTCCACAGCGGACGCGTCTCCTCCACAGCGGACTCATCTCCTCCACAGCGAACACCTCTCCTCCACAGCGGACACCTCTCCTCCACAGCGGACACCTCTCCTCCACAGCGGACACCTCTCCTCCACAGCGGACACCTCTCCACCACAGTGGACACCTCTCCTCCACAGCGGACGCGTCTCCTCCACAGCGGACGCACCTTTTAGGCTGAGGACTGTAGTACGTTCCTCACAGTTGAGATTTCCACGTGTGTAGTCGTCCGGTGCCCGTAGACTCCTGGAGCTTCTTCGGTGACATCTTCCACTCTTCTTGGGTTTGGGTTTTGTTTTGCTGAAGAAAATGATGTTTTCTGGTAAGTGTGAAGCTCTGGGATCCTAACCGCGGTGTAATAATCCCAACACATGGAAATGGCGCGGATGCAAATATCCTCAGATGCCGACGCCCCCATCTGACCTTTCCTCTGCTCCTTTCTTTCATAATTTATTCACATGATTAAATGTCAGATTTTCTTCACATAAAACCAACACAGACGCCTCCCAGGCATTCACTCCGAGCTCCTGCCAAATATTGGAAGATTAATGTTTCGTCTTTAATTTTATCACTTTTCCTGTGAAATTCAGAATTACATCTTATTAAATGGCGCCAACTCCTGGGAATTACCATATTACATTATGGTACCGTAAGTGGTTTAGTGCATTAAATGGGTAAAATTATGGAGATTTACACGAGCCATAGAGGGCGGTATATCTGGAGTGAGGTAACTCCATGTATATTTATGACTAGTTGCATGTATTTGTATGTATATCCAGCGCTGGAATACACGAGGACGCCACCTGCATCCACTCACCGCTGGTTTGCTATAACCTCCTCCCGCAACCATCCATCGGCCGGACGCAAGTCTGTGCCACCCCGGACATCCAGTGTGACCTCTACACAGACAACATTGTGGTGTCCCAGTACCGTATCCTATCCGGTACCTTTTATTGTGGGTCCCCATAGCCAGAGTCCCCTGGACGTCGGGGTCCCAATTGTCTAGTTCACCCCTAGTCACCTCTCATCCAGTTGGTAATTGTCGAGTAACCACTTAGGATTTGGATAAGATTGTATAAATGTAAATAAATAGTTAATTACCTGGCCATAGCGTAGCAGGACCTGCGGGTCACGTAGTTAGGTGAACTCTATGGTATTTCTGTTTGAGGACCTTTGGAGGTCCCTGTGATGTAGTCATTCCCATCACACTGTGTAACAGTGAGTGACAGGTGTTCGGACCAATCAGATTAGCCCCGCCCCCTGCCCATATAAGGGAGCGACAGCCATGTTCTCGCTCTCTTGTTCCTGTGCAAGCAAGCAAGAAGCATCTGCACTGCTGAGATCAGTGAGTCTAGGCCTGAACCTTGTGGCGACGGCCGATAACTTCTAATTTCTGAGTGTATCAATTCCAACGCACTCTGCAGGATCACCGGACCTTATCCATCCCTTAAATCCGGACGGATCTGCAATAACTACCCTAAATTCATAGACTTTTAATATCATTCAAGGTCCACAACAATTGTCAGTCATTGAGCTATATAAAGACTGTATTCCTGAGACTGTCATTGTTCATTGGACGTTCAACCTTGTGGACCTTCAGTCATTTTATTACATGCACCTATCGTTTCTGGGAAGGGCAGCGATAGGCCGGAGAATTACCTCAGCATACTAGCCCTCAGCCTGGAGTGACGAACTATAGGGTTAACATTAACCCCTTATCTACTACAACATCCCAACTACCCTACACCCCCCAGGGCTATCACAAAGCCTTTTTGGCATTGCACGAGCAGGGTTCGTGTGTGTGCCTACTACAGTCGCCATTAGTGAAAGTGTACTCCCCCCCAGAAAAAGAACTTTATTCATGTGCTGTAAACCGTGTTGCTGTGTACAGGAACGGTGCTTGTGGTGCACCATACAAGGGGGCCCAGAGAAAAGTAAGGGGGGAGACAAACATTCTGCTACAACTAAGATGTGTAACCTGCGCAATGAGTTCATGCTGCGATCCGTTGGTCCGGTCGGCACAGGCGGAGCCGAACTGCTGCCGGAAAAGCGCACGAAGAAAGCCCACGCTGCGCCATGCCCCGCCCCTGGGCGTGGCCACCAAGTTGCTGTGTCGCAGCCAAAAGGCAACTGAGAGATACAGGAGTCATTTCTGGAGGGACCGGAAGTCGGGGCTGTACCGACAGTGTCCTTTCTGCCCAGCGCCATTTTGAAGAAGCCCACTATAAAAGACACCACACAGAGCAACCTCTTCAGTCTGCACAGAGAGCCGGAGAGTACAGACATGGCGGAGAGCAGCGTTCCACGTGGTGAAGTTGGCAAAATGGCGCCGGAAACACGGAAAGTTGTGGCAGTCGCAGCCCAACTTTTTCAAGAGCTTGCTGACCATCTGCAGTGGTTGTCATTAAACGAAGAGGGGGCCTGCAATCTTCCCCCACTGCCTGATGATGACGACGATTGGCCAGAAACACTTCCAGCGGAAAGCGCAGGGACACCTGGAGGTCCATCACCGGTGAACCTGGGACTCGTGGGCCGAGATCCCGTCGGAGGAGTCTGCTGTGAGTACTCCGCCAGAGGCGGCCTATTCTTCCTCCTCCAGCCCTGAGGTCATTCCTCGATCAAGCTTGTCAAGTGCACGACCGTGCTCACCAAAATTGCCACAATGGCTGTTTGGAGATGAGCCAAAGCTGATCGAGTACATGCACAGAGTACTTCAACCTTTACCTGGGAAGCCACTCCCACCAATCCTGACTGCAGAAAGGGAAAGGGCCCATCAAGAAGCCGAGCTGGCCGAATTGATGGAAAAGCTAAAGGCCCGATACAAAGAACTCTATGCTCCCAAGCACGTGCATTTGCCTTATGAAGAAAGAATGCGGTATCAAAAAAATACCAAAGAAATGGAGGCATTGTACATCCGTAAATGGGATCACCCCCGAGAAGGGGAGGAGCCATTAGAAAGAAGAAGAGCAACTGTGGCCAAGTTCGACAAGGTCAGAGGTTATGGGACACTCCTTGACTGCCACACTGGGCAGACCATCCTCGTAAACCGGCGAGCAGTGCAAAGGCCATATCTCCATAAGAAGTTCAACACCTTGGAGGTGGGTGAAATTGTTGAGTACACCCCCGTCCAGAGCCTTCTTGGAGAATGGGCTGCAGCGGTCACCAGACCAACAGCCCCAACACAGCTACCTTTCAAATATTTCTCGTCAACGGATTGGGAGTCCGATCCCTTCAACTTGAGGCCGAAAAGTTCTGCTTCTAAAGCCTCCACCTTACCCAAGGAGGAGGAGCTTCAACAGTCAAGTTCATCATCTTCTATGTACAGCAAAGAGTCAAGTTCATCATCTTCTATGTACAGCAAAGAGCCAAGTTCTTCATCTTCTTCATACCGTCAAGAGTCAAGTCCAGCTCAAGTTCTAGAAGGCAAGCCCAAATTGCGGGCACCAAAGACCGTACCTAGGCCCTCTCGGAGCAATGAGAGTTTGCCTCCTGCACAGGTACCAACGTATGTACCAAGGCCCTCTTCTGACATAGAGAGTTTGCCTGCTTCCAGGGTACCAACAAAAGAGTCATGGGTCCATCCTGGTTTGGAGATGGTACTCAAGCCCTATTGCCCCACTGTGATGCCGGCTAGTAAGCCTATAACCCCTTCTCAAGCTGCCATCCACAACTCCATTCTCACCAATGTGGTGTGGCAAAGCTATGTCAATTCTAATCCTGCCCCTGATGTTGGAAGATATAGGGGAACCAAGAGAGGCACTACAAGAGTAAAGAAGAACATCTTCTAAAGAGACTCTAAAGTAACGTCATATTGTTTTCCTGTCTAACCATTTTTGTTTTACAGTAACCAAGTTCAAGAATTGTGCCAAGCAGGACTGTGCTAAGATTGTTCCAGTTCAAAGTTCAGCAACGTAACCACTAAGCTTGTGCCTGACTATTAAGTCAAGAGACTCCTAGCCTGTAGGAGATTCACTAAGGACTGTAACCGGCTGAGTTGTGGTTAAGGCCGTGTTTACCTTTCCCTTCCATGAACTCCTAGTGTAGGTGGACTGCTGATCCTTACATGCCAATTTGCATATTTCCTTTGGACTCTTAGTGTAGGTGGACTGTTGATCCTTACATGTCTATTTTATGTATATACCAGCAGCTTCATAAGAACTCTTATGCTAAATGTTGCACTTATCGGGTGAATGCACCTTAACCATGTTGGGTGTTGATAAATGTATAGTAAATATGTATATGGTTCTGTACACAGGAAGGTGTTCTCATGTCTGTGTACATAAAAACTAGATAAGGTTTTTACATAGAAAAAAATAGTCTAATGTCTATGTACATAAAAAGTCAGAGCTGTACACAGAAAATATCGATGTACTGCACGTGTACACTCAACACTAAAAATATATATAATTCTTGTACATACAAATGTATAAAATGCTAAAGGTGTTTAGTAGGTAGCTCAACAGGGGACACCTCGGCTCCTTCAAGGGTAGTATTATTGCCGTTGCCCATCGCTAGCACCTGTCTCAACAAAAATAGTAGGGAGGATTCCCCTTAAAATAGTACTTGTACACATAGCACCCTAGAGTACTACCTCAAGTTTCTCTAGTACATACACCAAAATAAATATCTCACTTAAGAAAACATTTAGGAATTTTAGCATACTGATACCCAATTCCTGCCACTGTTAGGTACACTTCTTCTCCTTCATTGCATGTGTGAGATGCTCTGCTTGGCCAGTAGGTGCTCTTGCTAATATAGAATTAAACACGTAATTCTAAGAATAACCTAGTTAGGTTGTTCTTGAAAGTGCTCTAGGGATAAGTAGCGTGTAGCCGATAGACCCTAGCAGCCACCCTTACTGTGACCTAGCTTCCGGCTAGCCAGTATAACCTTATGTGTACTTATAGGTAATTTATTGTTGGCAAAGAAATAAAATGTGTGAGATAATAAAAGTGTCTAAGTCAGCTTGAAAATAAAGGTAAATAAAGCTGTACTAATGTCTAGATAGTCTCATGTATAGAGAGTTATACTAATGTTCAGTTTAGCCTCATAGAATGTGTAGAGAGCTAAAAGGATGTCTTAGGAGCTAGCAACTACATGTCAGATAGCTGCCTAATTGTCTAGTAAGCTTTGGAATGTATAATAAGTTTAATAAAGTTGTCTAGGAAGCTAGAAACTAAAGGATAGATAGCTTCTTCAAATGTCTAGCACCATTCTTGTCTCAATAGCACCAATGCCTAGATAGATTCTAATTGTCTAGTCCAGATACTAGTAAGAATATCAAAAGAATGTAAATGTGTTTAATGTTTACTTAGGATGTATAGTGAATTTATAGACCATACTGTCCTTGTCCTAATCCCTCTGTCTTAGGGGACAGATGTCAAGGTCGATTTATCTTAAGTAAGGGGGTTTGTGGTATCCCGGTACTGTATCCTATCCGGTACCTTTTATTGTGGGTCCCCATAGCCAGAGTCCCTAGGACGTCGGGGTCCCAATTGTCTAGTTCACCTCTAATCACCTCTCATCCAGTTGGTAGTTGTCCAGTAACCACTTAGGATTTGGATGTATAAGATTGTATAAATGTAAATAAATAGTTAATTACCTGGCCATAGCATGGCAGGACCTGCGGGTCACGTGGTTAGGTGAACTCTATGGTATTTCTGCTTGAGGACCTTTGGAGGTCCCTGTGACATAGTCAATCCCATCACACTGTGTAACAGTGAGTGACAGGTGTTCGGACCAATCAGATTAGCCCCGCCCCCTGCCCATATAAGGAAGCGGCGGCCATGTTCTCGCTCTCTTGTTCCTGTGCAAGCAAGCAAGAAGCATCTGTGCTGCTGAGATCAGTGAGTCTAGGCCTGAACCTTGTGGCGACGGCCGATAACTTCTAATTTCTGAGTGTATCAATCCCCACGCACTCTGCAGGATTGCCGGACCTTATCTATCCCCTAAATCCGGACGGATCTGCAATAACTACCCTAAATTCAGAGACTTTTAATATCATCAGAGGTCCGCAACAATTGTCAGTCATTGAGATATATAAAGACTGTTTGCCTGAGACTGTTACTGTTCATTGGATGTACCGCAAGCACTTAAGTAAAGTTTGTTCAAGTTCAAGTACCACAAGAAAAACTACCACAAGAGGACAGAGTTATAAATTAGAGGGGAAGGTTTCTGCAGTAATATCAGGAAGTGTTACTTTACTGAGAGAGTAGTGGATGCATGGAATAGCCTTCCTGCAAAAGTGGTCGCTGCAAATACAGTGAAGGAGTTTAAACATGCACGGGATAAGCATAAGGCTATCCTTCATATAAGATAGGGCCCGGGACTATTGATAGGATAGGATATTGGGCAGACTAGATGGGCCAAATGGTTCTTATCTGCCGACACATTCTATGTTTCTATGTCTATGTTTCTATAAGTACCTTGTGGACCTTATTACATGCACCTATCGTTTCTGGGAAGGGCGGCGATAGGCCGGAGAATTACCTCAGCATACTAGCCCTCAGCCTGGCGTCACGAACTATAGGGTTAACATTAACCCTTTATCTACTACAACATCCCAACTACCCTACACCCCCAAGGGCTATCACGACATCTTCAGGCCGGCTGCCCAGCTGTGCCAGTCTGCAGGAGCGACACTCGCCTACCACTGTGGTACCATCTCCCGGAGGCTTCTGTGTAGCGGTGCGGTGAGTGGTGCCGAGCACCAAACTGTATTGTCACAAACCATCTATATTGGATACAATATTTTATCGGACACAGCGACAATTATATACCCACTGCATGCTGTCCTCTGTATACCGATGACACTACCTCACCACCGCCTGCTGTCCTCTATATACAGATAACATGACCTCACCACTGCCTGCTGTCCTCTATATACAGATAACACTACCTCACCACCGCCTGCTGTCCTCTATATACAGATAACACTACCTCACCACCGCCTGCTGTCCTCTATATACAGATAACACTACCTCACCACCGCCTGCTGTCCTCTGTATACAGATAACACTACCTCACCACCGCCTGCTGTCCTCTATATACAGATAACACTACCTCACCACCGCCTGCTGTCCTCTGTATACAGATAACACTACCTCACCACCGCCTGCTGTCCTCTATATACAGATAACATGACCTCACCACCGCCTGCTGTCCTCTATATACAGATAACACTACCTCACCACCGCCTGCTGTCCTCTATATACAGATAACACTACCTCACCACCGCCTGCTGTCCTCTATATACAGATAACACTACCTCACCACCGCCTGCTGTCCTCTATATACAGATAACACTACCTCACCACCGCCTGCTGTCCTCTATATACAGATAACACTACCTCACCACTGCCTGCTGTCCTCTATATACAGATAACACTACCTCACCACCGCCTGCTGTCCTCTGTATACAGATAACACTACCTCACCACCACCTGCTGTCCTCTATATACAGATAACACTACCTCACCACCACCTGCTGTCCTCTATATACAGATAACACTACCTCACCACTGCCTGCTGTCCTCTATATACAGATAACACTACCTCACCACTGCCTGCTGTCCTCTATATACAGATAACACTACCTCACCACCGCCTGCTGTCCTCTATATACAGATAACACTACCTCACCACTGCCTGCTGTCCTCTATATACAGATAACACTACCTCACCACCGCCTGCTGTCCTCTATATACAGATAACACTACCTCACCACCGCCTGCTGTCCTCTATATACAGATAACACTACCTCACCACCGCCTGCTGATCTCTGTATACAGATAACACTACCTCACCACCGCCTGCTGATCTCTGTATACAGATAACACTACCTCACCACCGCCTGCTGATCTCTGTATACAGATAACACTACCTCACCACCGCCTGCTGTCCTCTATATACAGATAACACTACCTCACCACCGCCTGCTGTCCTCTATATACAGATAACACTACCTCACCACTGCCTGCTGTCCTCTATATACAGATAACACTACCTCACCACCGCCTGCTGTCCTCTATATACAGATAACACTACCTCACCACCGCCTGCTGTCCTCTATATACAGATAACACTACCTCACCACCGCCTGCTGTCCTCTATATACAGATAACACTACCTCACCACCGCCTGCTGTCCTCTATATACAGATAACACTACCTCACCACTGCCTGCTGTCCTCTATATACAGATAACACTACCGCACCACTGCCTGCTGTCCTCTATATACAGATAACACTACCTCACCACTGCCTGCTGTCCCTCTATATACAGATAACACTACCTCACCACCGCCTGCTGTCCTCTATATACAGATAACACTACCTCACCACCGCCTGCTGTCCTCTATATACAGATAACACTACCTCACCACCGCCTGCTGTCCTCTATATACAGATAACACTACCTCACCACCGCCTGCTGTCCTCTATATACAGATAACACTACCTCACCACTGCCTGCTGTCCTCTATATACAGATAACACTACCTCACCACCGCCTGCTGTCCTCTATATACAGATAACACTACCTCACCACCGCCTGCTGTCCTCTATATACAGATAACACTACCTCACCACTGCCTGCTGTCCTCTATATACAGATAACACTACCTCACCACCGCCTGCTGTCCTCTATATACAGATAACACTACCTCACCACTGCCTGCTGTCCTCTATATACAGATAACACTACCTCACCACCGCCTGCTGTCCTCTATATACAGATAACACTACCTCACCACTGCCTGCTGTCCTCTATATACAGATAACACTACCTCACCACCGCCTGCTGTCCTCTATATACAGATAACACTACCTCACCACCGCCTGCTGATCTCTGTATACAGATAACACTACCTCACCACCGCCTGCTGATCTCTGTATACAGATAACACTACCTCACCACCGCCTGCTGATCTCTGTATACAGATAACACTACCTCACCACCGCCTGCTGATCTCTGTATACAGATAACACTACCTCACCACCGCCTGCTGATCTCTGTCTAGTCACAATCATGTGGTGTTGAGGATTGGCCACTTTATGCACTTGTCGGTGTGCAGAATAATCTGTGCAGAATTCACTGTTGCTACTTCAAAAAGGGAGAATTTTTTTAGATTGTTTCAAATTTTTTAAATTAAAAGCATTAACTTTTTCATGACCGTATATAATGTCTTCAATTTCAAGCATGACCGCAACACCATTAAAGGAGTACTCCGGTGAAAACCTTTTTTCTTTTAAATCAACTGGTGGCAGAAAGTTAAACATATTTGTAAATTACTTCTATTAAAAAAAATCTTAAACTTTCCTGTACTTATTAGCTGCTGAATACCACAGAGGAAATTCTTTTCTTTTTGGAATGCTCTCTGATGACATCACAAGCACAGTTCTCTCTGCTGACGTTATAATAATAATGCTTTATTTATTGTTGTCCTTAGTGGGATTTGAACCCAAGTCCCCAGCACTGCAAGTCAGCAGTTCTAACCACTGAGCCACCATGCTGCCCTTATCATACATCTGCTATGCATGGTTGCTGAAATGGACAGAGATGTCAGCAGAGAGCACTGTGCTCGTGTGTCGTCAGTGTTCCAAAAAGAAAGGAATTTCCTCTGTAGCATTCAGCAGCTAATAAGTACTGGAAGGATTAAGATTTTTAATAGAAGTAATTTACAAATATGTTTAACTTTCTGCCACCACTTGATTTAAAAGAAAAAAGGTTTTCACCGGAGTACCCCTTTAACCCCTTAAGGACCAGGCCATTTTACACCTTAGGACCAGAGCGTTTTTTGCACATCTGACCACTGTCACTTTAAACATTAATAACTCTGATGCTTTTAGTTATCATTCTGATTCCGAGATTGTTTTTTCGTGACATATTCTACTTTAACATAGTGGTAACATTTTGTGATAACTTGCATCCTTTCATAGTGAAAAATCCCAAAATTTGATGAAAAAAATGAAAATTTAGCATTTTTCTAACTTTGAAGCTCTCTGCTTGTAAGGAAAATGGATATTCAAAACAACTATTTTTTTGGATCACATATACGATATGTTTACTTTATGTTTGCATCATAAAATTGACGCGTTTTTACTTTTGGAAGACACCAGAGGGCTTCAAAGTTCAGCAGCAATTTTCAAATTTTTGACAAAATTTTCAAATTCACTTTTTTCAGTGACCAGTTCAGTTTTGAAGTGGATTTGAAGGGTCTTCATATTAGAAATACCCCATAAATGACCCCATTATAAAAACTTTACCCCCCAAAGTATTCAAAATGACATTCAGTAAGTGTTTTAACCCTTTAGGTGTTTCACAGGAATAGCAGCAAAGTGAAGGAGAAAATTCACAATCTTCATTTTTTACACTCGCATTTTCTTGTAGACCCAATTTTTGAATTTTTTCAAGGGGTAAAAGGAGAAAGGTTTTACTGTTATTTGTAGCCCAATTTCTCTCGAGTAAGCACATACCTCATATGTCTATGTAAAGTGTTCGACGGGCGCAGTAGAGGGCTCAGAAGCAAAGGAGCGACAAGGGGATTTTGGAGAGAACATTTTTCTGAAATGGTTTTTGGGGGGCATGTTGCATTTAGGAAGCCCCTAGGGTGCCAGAACAGCAAACCCCCCCCCCACATGGCATACCATTTTGGAAACTAGACCCCTCAGAGAATGTAACAAGGAAATAAGTGAGCCTTAATACCCCACAGGTGTTTCATGACTTTTGCAAATGTAAAAAAAAATAAAAAAATTACATAAAATGCTTGTTTTCCCAAAAATTTTACATTTTTACAAAGGGTTAAAGCAGAAAATACCCCCCAAAATGTGAAGCCCATTTTCTCCCGATTCAGAAAACATCCCATGTGGAGGTGAAAAGAGCTCTGCTGGCGCACTACAGGTCTCAGAAGAGGAGTAGTCACATTTGGCTTTTTGAAGCAAATTTTGCTCTGGGGGCATGCCGCATTTAGGAAGCCCCTATGGTGGACGTCAAGTGCACTACAGGCGAACTACAATGCTCAGAAGAGAAGGAGTCACATTTGTAAGCTTTGCTGAAATGGGGGGGACATGTCGCATTTAGGAAGCCCCTATGGTGACAGGACAGCAAAATACCCCCCACATGGCATACCATTTTGGAAACTAGACCCCTTGAGGAATGTAACAAGGGGTAAAGTAAGCCTTAATACCCCACAGGGGTTTCACAACTTTTGCATATGTAAAAAAAAAATTTTTTTGTTTCCCCCCAAATTTTACATTTTTACAAGGGTTAATAGCAGAAAAGACCTTCCAAAATTTGTAAATACATTTCTTTGGAGTAAGGACATACCTGATTTTTTGATGATTTAGGCTTGGTGGGTGTACAGCAGGTCTTGCTTGAGTGGGAGCGCAGTCAGCTTGATATGGAGCTAGGATGTGGGACCCCCCCTCAAGGAGCGTTAATGGGGGGAGCACTGAGCCCTAAAATAGGGGAACACTAAAAAACGGGCCATAACTGGGGTAGACAGGTGGGGTACAGAGGCCCGTAATATGGGGTACAGTGGGCCAGAAAACTATAAATCATAAAATAATAAAACAGGATATGTTCCCATAATGATGACCCAGAGCATAGGCAAAACTAAAAAAAAATATGCCCGCCCCAAACCCTGTGCTCTGAGTCATCATTCTGGGAATGTGTGGCCGTCCCTAACCTGTTGCCTCAAATGCACCCCCGCTCAGGTGGAGAGAAAGCGCCGCGCATTTGAGGCAACATAAAAAAGTCCCCGATGATAGTTATATTTTGGAATGTACTCTGGACTTGGTACATTGGTCAAATTATGGAAAATTCAAATAAAAAGGGAAAATTTAGGGCTCCATGGAAGTGTGATACTCCTTGAAGCAGCCTATGCAGAGGCCCGGATTATCTGGGCCAGTGTCACATTGGTACCTGGTGTCCCTCCGAATCCCCCTCCTGTAACACACTCTGCATCTTTTCTTGGGAAGTGCGGCCTGCTCTTTCCCGGTCAGCAAAGATCAGGAACCTTAGGACTTCTTCTTGGTACTGGAGGAATGTCCCTGTGTTGCCAGCGTACTGGGACAGTACAAAAGCGTTGTACATGGCAACCTGTACCAAGTAGACCGCAACTTTTTTGTACCATACCCGTGTTTTCCGCATGGCGTTATATGGCTTGAGGACTTGATCTGAGAGATCAACTCCCCCCATATACTGATTGTAGTCCAGAATACAATCGGGCTTGAGGACCAGTCCCACAGTACCTTGCACAGGGACAGGGGTGCTGCCATTCCCATGAATAGTGGTGAGTATAAGGACATCCCTCTTATCCTTATACTTCACCAACAACAGGTTATCATGGGTAAGG
Organism: Hyla sarda; assembly: GCF_029499605.1. NCBI lineage: Eukaryota > Metazoa > Chordata > Amphibia > Anura > Hylidae > Hyla > Hyla sarda. The sequence goes on along the minus strand of NC_079197.1, from coordinate 192,105,944 downwards.
GCCCGGGACTCACCCTTGTGGATAGGCGTCTGGACCAAATTTAGAGGGAGGCCTCTCTGGTTTTTCCGCACGGTCCCACAAGCGGACGTGGATCTGGCGGAAAGGGATGTGAAGAGAGGAATGCTGGTATAAAAGTTGTCCACGTACACGTGGTAACCCTTATCCAGCAATGGGTACATAAGGTCCCAAACGATTTTCCCGCTAACACCCAGACTGGGGGAACAATCCCTCATACACTCTAAACTTGCAAGTGTACGCGGAGGGACTCTCACAAAGTTTATAGAGCTTCACGCCATACCGCGTCCGCTTCGAGGGAATATACTGGTGGAAGATGAGTCTCCCCTTAAAACTGATGAGAGACTCATCTACCGAGAGGTCCCTGAGCGGTACGTAGGCCTCCAAAAATTTGGCCCCAAAGTGATCGATGACCAGCCTCACTTTGTAAAGCCGGTCATAGGCGGGATCACCTCGGGGCGGACATGCCGCATTATCTGCATAATGCAGGCATTTCCGAATGGCCTCGTACCGCCTCCGTGTCATTGCCATACTGTAAAGCGGGGTCTGGTAGAGGACGTCCCCGCTCCAGTAATGACGAGTACTTGTTTTTTTGTCCAGGCCCATATGCAGCGTGAGGCCCCAAAATGTCCTAATTTCCGCTGCATCAATGGCGCGCCATTCATTGGGCCTGGCCAAAAAGGAATCGGGGTGGTGGGCAATGAACTGCTGAGCATACAAGTTTGTTTGCTCCACCATTTGATTGACGAGGCTGTCACTGAAAAAAACCTGAAAAAAGTCCAGATCAGTGAAGCCAGCCGTGTCAATCCGGATTCCTGAGTCGCCAACAAACTCAGGAATCCGTGGCTGATAACCCTCTGGGGGGCTCCAGACAGGGTCAACGGAAGGGGGCTCCGGTGCACTTGTCTGGGGGGCCGGACTCCTATTACGAGCGGCATTGCCACTCGTACTAGTGTCGGCCACTGGGTCATACTCATGGGGGGTGCGTGGCCTCGCCTGGCGGCGTCTCCGCCACCGTACAGGGGGCTCATCATCACTACTAGATGATGAGGAGGGCGATGAAGAACACAAAAAAGTTGGATATTCATGGTCCTCATTGGCAGATTCGGAGTCGGAGGCTAAAAAAGTGTAAGCCACCGCTGCCGAAAATGCCCGGCGGGCCATCGCCTTTTTTGGCGGGGGGAGAGGCGGTGGGCGGGGAAGTATGTACTGTGTGGTGCTTGGTGTAAAAAGTGTGGAACAGTAATAGAATAGAAAAAAATAAGGGGTGGCAAATGCAGCTCCCTGAACCCCTAATAGGACCCGGGGTAAGGGATCAGACCCTAATAGGACCCAGGGCGACCTATTAGGGAGTCAGGGGGGGATTTTTTTTTATTAAAAAAAAAGCTGTGGCAAAAAAAAAGGGGGATGGTGCACGCAGCTCCCTGAACCCCTAATAGGACCCGGAATCAGGATCAGACCCTAATAGGACCCTGCAGGACCTATTAGGGGGTCAGGGGGGGTACTTTTTAAAAACTTTTTTTAAACTTTTATTTCACTTTATAACTTATTCAACTCCTACCTGTCCCTGCAATGATCTTACCCTATTCTAAGGCTCCTTGGGGGGCTCCGGAGCTCCCAGGGGGGGATCCACGGCTTCTTCTCCCTGCTGCACCCGCTGACTCGAAGGAGCCGTTAACCCCTCCTCTGCCGCTCTGCTATTGGCCGGCGTATCGCCGGCCAATAGCAGCGTTGCTGGGGCGGTGACAGTATTGTCACCGCTCCCCAGCAATGTCAGGTGATTGGCGGTGAATTGTACACCACCGATCACCGTTTATTCCCGGGTCATCGGGTCACAAGTGACCCGAATCACCGAAGATCGCTTGCGTGATTTCGCAAGCGATCTCTGGCGATCGCCGACATGCGGGGGTCCCGGGACCCCCCTCGGCATTTGCTCGGCATGCCTGCTGAACGATTTCAGCAGGCATGCCTTTCCGATCTCTGCCCGGCGCACGGCAGGGACCTGGGACGTCATTGGTCCTTAAGAGATTAAGGCAGAATATTACACATTTAATTTCCAAATTTTGTGAGCTTCTTTTCTATTTTCAGACGCCGTCACTAATCCTGTTGCTGATCATTTTTAGAACACTTAGACAACTGCGGCTACCGATACCTCTGCATTATATCACCGGCAGTATCTACCGCTTGAAGCCGCATTAATGTAGTGTGAATAAGCCTCAATAATCAGTGAGCGCATTAAAGAAGCTTTTAGTCCCTACTGTTCGTCACACGAGCCGGATCGGTAGATCCATGACCGTAACATTCACCGTGCGTTGGTCTTCACATATATCGATATATGAGGATTTATGAATGTGATAGTTGCCGTGGAAACAAAGTAACAATCTGTATCATGAGGCAATTACAGTCCTCACCATAAATTCATTGGGTCCAATAATAATTCATATAACAACCGCAATCCGAGAACGATCCAAGAGAAACGGGAAATAAAGGGAAGAAAAGGAGACGTCCCCCAATACTGACGATCCGGGTCTACAGCGTGAGCGCCATCTAGAGCTCAAGTTAAGTCTACAGGTCTACAGGATCTCGCCCCCCCCCAGACTTTACACTGCACAGGACCTCTGCCCCCCATACATTACACTGCACAGGACCTCGGCCCCCCATACATTACACTGCACAGGACCTCGGCCCCCAATACCTTACACTACACAGGACCTCTGCCCCCCAAACATTACACTGCACATGACCTCGGCCCCCAATACCTTACATTACACAGGACCTCTGCCCCCCATACATTACACTGCACAGGACCTCGGCCCCCAATACCTTACACTACACAGGACCTCTGCCCCCCATACATTACACTGCACAGGACCTCGGCCCCCAATACCTTACACTACACAGGACCTCTGCCCCCCAAACATTACACTGCACAGGACCTCTGCCCCCCAAACATTACACTGCACAGGACCTCTGCCCCCCATACTTTACACTGCACAGGACCTCGGCCCCCAATACCTTACACTGCACATGCATGTATATAGGGACAGTATTATAGTAGTTATATTCTTGTATATAGAAGCAGTATTATAGTAGTTATATTCGTGTATATAGAAGCAGTATTATAGTAGTTATATTCTTGTATATAGGAGCAGTATTATAGTAGTTATATTCTTGTATATAGGAGCAGTATTATAGTAGTTATATTCTTGTATATAGGAGTAGTATTATAGTAGTTATATTCTTGTATATAGGAGCAGTATTATAGTAGTTATATTCTTTTATATAGGAGCAGTATTATAGCAGTTATATTCTTGTATATAGGAGCAGTATTATAGTAGTTATATTCTTGTATATAGGAGTCAGTATTATAGTAGGTATATTCTAGTATATAGGAGCAGTATTATAGTAGTTATCTTCTTGTATATAGGAGCAGTATTATAGTAGTTATATTCTTGTATATAGGAGCAGTATTATAGCAGTTATATTCTTGTATATAGGAGGCAATTTTTATTAGTAAAAAACAAAACAGAGAAATTACAGTACTTCCGACCAAAACTACCAAAACAACAATAATCAAGTATTAAACATCATACTCTTCTTTACAAAAGAAACTTAATAATGATAACTTAGGGATACACTATTGTCTATAAAGGTGAAGAAAAATAAATAACAACACAAAAGCATCATAAAGGTAAAACTTAATCTATATACACATTCCTCCATAATTTAAGGTTCTGCCTATCCCTCCTGACCTCAAAACACTTTATCCATGTCAGTTCCGTAAGGATCAGGTCTACTGCTCTTCTATCATGAAATGGTTCACTATACATGGAGACGCGGGTTCTGGTGTGCCAATGATAATACTTAATGATGGTAATGATCAAATATAAGGTCTCCCGGTCAATGTCACTTACATTACATGTTACACCGTAGATGATTTCTGGGTATTTTAGGTTCTGTAGTCTCGGGATCTTCAGCTTCCTGGATATCGTCTGCCATATATGTCGCCCTCCCCAGCACTCAGATATAAAATGCGCCATTGTCTCCTCCTCCTGACACCCCAGGGGACACTGGCGATCAGACACACTCAGGTATTTTAAATTCCCCTTCACAAACAATTTACCATGTAAGGATAGCCAGGCGATGTCATGGAACTTTATGGGTAGCCTCACACTATTCAGGAGCCTCAGACTGTCCTGTAGGATGGCGGTCGTGCAGTCCTTCAGAGCTGGCTGTAAACAAAAGAATGTCCTACACACACTGACATAAAGGTCCTTACGGGACTTGCTCTCTATATAAGACTTCTCAATGCGCCATCTCTTCAGACATCTGAGCCCGTATTCCAGGTACGGGGGGAGGTAGTCACGCGTCCATCTCCCCCTCTTGAGACTGCCGCCTCGCACCCAAGACTCTGCAAAAGGCAATATCCAGTCCCTGATACTATTCGCCCACAGGGAGCTGTTATTTGAGTCCAGGCAACCAAAATTAACTTTTAGAAACATGGAGTCAAAGAACACCCTTGGATTCAGCATATCCAGCCCACCCTCTCTCCTCTGTAGGTAGGTAATCCCTCTTTTTATTGGGTTCAACCTGTTCCCCCAAAACATTTGGAAGAACAGACTAAAGAGCCGAGCGGAGAAAGATTCTGGCAAAGGAAAAACGACAGAGACATACAAGAAGACGGGGACAAGGTAAGTCTTCAACATTTTAACCCTTTCTCTATAGGTCAGCCTCCAGTTCTTCCATCGCTGAACCTTTGCATTTCCGATTTCCAACTTCTCTTCCCAATTTAGTCTGGCGTTATCGTCCCTCCCGAATTTGACCCCTAGGATTTTAATATAGGTGGAGGCTCTCACAAATAGGGGAAGATCAAAGTCTGGATCAGAATCAGATATCCAGAGAGCTTGACTCTTCTCAAGGTTGACCAGAGACCCTGAGGCCTCCGAGTAACTTCTGATGGCCGCAAACAACATCTCCACCTCACGAGGCTCAGATATCACTACAGTCACATCATCCGCATAGGCAACAACACTCAGGGGCAGGCAGTGGGGGACCGGCACCCCCTGAAAACCACACTCCTGCAGTGACCTCAGAAACGGGTCTAAGGCAAATACATACAGCAGCGGACTCAGTGGGCAACCTTGTCTCACCCCCGCCTCAACCCTGAAGGTGTCACCCTGCCAACCATTGATCAGAGGAAAGCTCTCGGCCTCACAATACAAAGTCTTCAGCCAATCGATGAATTGTCCCGGAATACCGTACTTTGACAAAGTGGCCCATAGATACTCATGATCTACTCTGTCAAAGGCTTTAGCCTGGTCAAGACTCACAACATATCTCCCACACCTCAGGGCTTTACATCTCTCAAACATCTCCCTTATGGAGATCACTGCCCCAGAGATGTTCCGCCCTTTTACTGTGCCATACTGACAGCCTGCCAACAGTGCCGGGGACA